>NC_092357.1:9122930-9422930 GCF_963676685.1 Mytilus edulis
TATGATACAAAATGGAAGAAAGGTTATGATTATTGCAAATAATTCGGTTCCAAAAGTTAACTATTCCGCCAATTTTAATTGTGATATCGATCGGACATCGACCAATCTGACCATAAATCATGAAAGTAGAGTTGTTGACAAAATATTTACAGCGACTTTTCGATAGAAGTATGCGGAACATTTCTAGAAAGTTTATAACCACTTAATTTACATGCTATTGGCAACGAATACCAATAATCTATTCGAATCGTCTTAGTAAAAAATATTAGAAATCAACATATTCCAGAATACTATGTTAAATATCCCACTGCAGCAAATGATAATAATTTCTATGATTGTATGCGATTGTATTTTGTATGTATTTACCTCTTGTTTCCCATGTGAATGTGACAGAGTGTTTTAAAAAGAAAAAAAGCACATTGTTTATTTTTCCTTTGTTCTGTTGTATAGAAGTCTCAGGTTGTATCCATTTATTTTCTTATTACAAACAAGAATGTGTCAGTACATGGATGCCCTACTCACACTATTATTTTTGTGTACAGTTGACCGTGAAAATTGGGTCAAAACTCTAGTTTGACATTAAATTCAGAAAGACCATATCTTAAAGAACATGTGCATGCAGTTTAAAGTTGATGAGACGTCAACTTCAGCAAAAACTACCTGATCAACAACTTTATCAGGAAACCCGGCAGATGAACGAACGGACGTACGTACGTACAGACGGACATAGATAAAACTTAATGCCCCTCCTCTACGGCGGGGGCATATTAAATCATGTAGATAGTTTCTTTCAAACTATTTTCATACTAGACTATTTGACACCATAAGGGAATCCCCACATGCTACATCTCAATAATGGAAACCTCTCATGTTAAATCTCTATAAGGGAATCCCCACATCCTACATCTCAATAAGGGAATCCTCTCATGTAACAGCTCTATAAGGGAATCCCCACATGCTGTCTCAATAAGGGAAACCTCTCATGTTACATCTCTATAAGGGAATCCCCACATGCTTCATCTCAATAAGAGAATCCCACATGCTACATCTCAATAAGGGAATCTCCACATACTACATCTCAATAAGGGAATCTCCACATGCTACATCTCAAAAATGGAAACCTCTCATGTTACATCTCTATAAGGGAATCCCCACTTGCTACATTCACTAAGGGAATCCCACATGCTACATCTTAATAAGGGAATCTCCACATGCTACATCTCAATAAGGGAATCTCCACATACGTCATCTCAATAAGGGAAACCTCTCATGCTACATCTCTATAAGGGAATCTCCACATGCTACATCTCAATAAGGGAATCCCATCATATAACATCTATATAAGGGAATCCCCACATACTATGTCTCAATAAGGGAAACCTCTCCTTCTACATCTCAATAAGGAAATCCCCACATGCTACATCTCAATAAAGGAATCCACACATGCTACATCTCAATAAGGGAATCTCAACATGCTACATCTCAATAAGGGAAACCTCTCATGCTACATCTCTATAAGGGAATCTCCACATGCTACATCTCAACAAAGGAATCCCACATGCTACATCTCAATTAATGAATCCCTACATGCTACATCTCTATAAGGGAATCCCCGCATGCTTCATCTCAATAAGGGAAGTCACATGCTACATTGCAATAAGGGAAACCTCATATGCTACATCTCTATAAGGGAATCTCCACATGCTACATCTCAATTAGGGAATCCCCTCAAGTAACATCTCTATAAGGGAATCCCCACATGCTACATCTCTATAAGGGAATCTCCAAATGCTACATCTCAATAAGGGAATCCCCTCATGTAACATCTCTATAAGTGAATCTCCAAATTCTACATCTCAATAAGGGAATCCCCTCATGTAACATCTCTATTAGGGAATCCCCACATGCTATGTCTTAATAAGGGAACCTATCAACTTACATTTCTATAAGGGAATCCCCACATGCTACATCTCAATAAGGGAAACCTCTCATGCTACATCTCTATAAGGGAATCTCCACATGCTACTTCTCAATAAGGGAATATCCTTATGTAACATCTCTATAAGGCAATCCCCACATCCTACATCTCTATAAGGGAATCTCCGAATGCTACATCTCAATAAGGGAATCCCTTCATGTAACATCTCTATAAGGGAATCCCCACATGCTATGTCACAATAAGGGAATCCCCACATGCTACATCTCAATTAAGGGAAACCTCATATGCTACATCTCTATAAGGGACTGATCCGAAAAATATCATACGAAGGGGCCCACTGGCTGCCAAAGAGGGGACTGCTCCAGTGATTCCCTGTGTAATAAACCTAACCCTGCCTCTGGTTTTATTCACAGTCACTTGTCTCAGACTTTTTTTCCTATATACTTTAATATAACATGTTATATTAAGATATATAGGAGAGAAAAAAATTCTGAGACAAGTGCCTGTGGTTTTACTACAAATATCACATCAACTACATTCAAATATAGTTGACATAAGGAGATAGCATACATGTACAAGAAACAGACCAAACCATGAAAACTTAATATTTACTTATAAACCATGAATATCAGGTCAAGGTCAGATGAACTCTGCCAGACAAGCTTGTACAGTTTACAATCATTCCATGGATCAAATATAAAATAACATATAAAATATAGTATTGAAGCAAGGATCTTGACCACGAAGAACTTATCATTGACTTATGAACCATGAAAATTAGGTCAAGGTCAGATGATACCTACCAGACACACATATAAACATTACAATCAATCCATCCACCAAACATAGTTGACCCATTGCTTGTAGTAATTGAAATGCAGACCAAAACTTTAACAAGGTGCTCCGCAGGGAACAGCTTTAAACGACCCCAGAGGTCGAACCCTGAACAGTTGGGGAAAGAATGGACACAGTATACAAGCTTGATTCAGCTTTGAATTTGAATTGTGATCAAATTTTTGACATAATATGAGTTTCTGACACAAAACAAATGTCAAGTTCTTACAAATCTATTATGCAATATTGTGCAATTAAAGATTTCTTCCTCAAACCTTTTAAAAATTTGGAATTTGAGAAATTTGAAGAAAAAAATTGAAAACTACTACCACCCCCCTTTTTTTGCAATCAGTCCAAAACCTGACATTTGTTTATAGATAATCTAAAAGTAGTGTAAGGGAGGTAAATCCGAAAAATACTCAACATTGTATGTTAACTGTTTTTGAATTTCCTCCCTTACTGTATAATATACTGTTTTAAATTATCTTAATTATCCATTTTACCAGAAAAACCTAGTTGATCCACTTTTTTGCCCCTAATTCCAAAACAATCTGAGCCATAACCCCCCAAAGTCAATACTAACCATCCCGTCATGGTATGAAAACTTGTGGTTTATTTTCAGAGAGATTCATGCCCTTAAGTTATTGTTTGAAAACTACAAAAATGCTTATTTTGGGCACCCTTTTGGGCCCCTAATTCCTAAACTCTTGGGACCATAACCCCAAAAATCAATCACGCCCTTCCTTTAGTGGTATTGAACCTTCTGGTAAAAATTAATAGAGATCCATTCATTAAAACTAAAGTTATTGTCCCCAAAACTAAATGTGTCTTCAGACGACGCAGAAGACGACAACATGATACCATTATACGACGCAAAAATTTGTTTGCAGATGTATAAAAAGCAATGAGTTGTGAAAATATTGCCAAGGTTAAATAAAACCTTCCATACAGTATTTAGTAGACCTATTGCTTAAAGTATCTGAGAGTATTGACCAAAAAACTTAACCTTGTTCTCTGATCCACGAAATAAGGTGGAGGTCAAGGTCACATAAAGACTGTGCAAGGTATGCATATAAGAAGTACAGTTATCCTATCACTTTTAAGAGAGAAATTTAAAAAATCTCAACTTTTTTTCAAGTAGTCACTTTACCATTAAAATGAGATCAAGGACAAAGAACATATGAGTCAGAAACTTCATGGCAAAATGCATCTATGATCTATATATAAAGTATAAAACATCCAGGTTTTCTATCTTCTTAAATATCTAGCTTTGAAGAAGTAAGTAAGCGCAGTCAAAGCCCCCATTCCATCACTATGATCCCTATGTTAGCTTTCTGTGGCAAAAGTGGCATGCTTGACAAGAAAAGTATTAATATCTAAATAAATAAGAGAACCACCATTGATCTTTTATAACATTAATATTTATGTCCTAAATAATAGATTTCACTGGGTTAATACACATTGAAACTAGTAATAAGACAGATCAAGATTAACTGAAATCTTATGATATTTACTGGTTTCCTTTTGGGTCTCCATTCGATTCAGACTGTTTTTTTTTTTTTGTGTGATCAAGTTTTGGATTTTTAATTATGTTAGTTGATGTTTCACTGTAATTATCAAGTTTTGCATCTGTGAAGTAAAATTATGAATCTAGTGTAATAAAATTATGCACTTGGTGCATTAAAATTATGCATCTTGTGCAGTAAAATTATGCATTTGGTGCAGTAAAATCATGCATCTAGTGCAGTAAATTTATGCTTTTGGTGCAGTAAAATTGGTACTGTGAAGGTTACCCTATTGCATGGTTTCAAAAGAAATGTAGGTGTAAAAGTGTTGTAAATAAAATTTCCAATAGACAGTGGATCCATTTATTTAAGTATGTATCAATTTTTCTTGGATTGAGAAAAACTTGAGGATTGAGGTGGTTTAGAAAAATATCAGTATACAAAGCCTATATAAAATTTGTAATGTGTTGAACATTTGAATTTGTGGTTCATCTGTACCCATGAAACCTATGAGAGCTGGTATCCAACGAATAATAATTAATCCACAGTAGATAACATTTCAAAGGGACATAACTTCGGTTAAAATAATTGATCGGAACAAAATTATAAATTATCCAAGACATTGCTAATATCAACCTTTGGTATAAGTTTCAAAATTCCGACATGAAGTTTAGGCTTGAGATGATAACAATGTAATTTCTTATAGATCTTACATACCTGTAAACAACTGTTGATAAAAGCTGAATTTGAACATCTTGAAGATAAAATTGAGAATGGAAATGGGGAATGTGTCAAAGAGACAACAACCCGACCAAATAAAAAACAACAGTAGAGGGTCACCAACAGGTCTTCAATGTAGCGAGAAATTCCTGCAAGACATTGCAAATATTAACCTTTGATACAATTTCATAACAATCATACAAAAATATAGGCTCCTGAGCTCTTACAATGAAAATAACAGCAAAGTTATATTCCAAAAAGGAGTAACTCCTTAAAATATTCGAAACAGTTCCATGATTTGAGAGACGGACAGACTGCAGACACAGTAACTAATCGTCACTGGGCTTCTAAAATGTTGTATATATGACTTTTTTGGCTAAAAATACTTTTTGACACCAATGGACTGGGTGGGAGGAAATCTTTGGTATTACAAAATAGCATACAGTTAGACCAATCAAAATGTGTGAAATAAGACATATTACAAAGTTGCCAATGTCAGTTGTTTGTAAAGTTTGCTTCCAAAATGGTTTATGAAAACTTGATAATCGTTGTAGAATGGCTTTGGGGAAAAAATAATTGTACATTTCTTTATTTCTGTGAAAATAATTTAAGTTCTTGGATAATCCAGAAATGTCAAAGTTTTTATTTCACTGCTATTTACAAAATTGTTCAAGTTCACATACGACATTTTGGAAGCATGCATTTTGCCAAAATTTTCAAAGCCTGTTTGTGAGGTTTTTTTTTTTGAAAAATTTGTAATTTACAACATTTTAGAAGCCCAGGGACGAAATGGATGTTCTGAATTTCCATGTAACCTACACCTCTTTGAACCAGTGGACATAAATATTGATAAAAATTTCCTACTGACCATTCGCTGAGTATTTTAATTTGCAATCTTTTTTGATGCACATGCATATCCTGTAAATTCAGAAACTATTGTGAAATATTTACTAATGCCAATAAATGTGACTAGGTGAGTATCACAATAATAAGAACTTGCATTCTGTTATCTGATAAATAAAATTGAGAATGGAAATGGGGATTGTGTCAAAGAGACAAATACAGACAGCAGCAGAAGGTCACCAATAGGTTTTCAATGTAGCAAGAATCTGATACATATATCTGAAAGTACAGTTCCTTGAAATTGCAATAACAAATCTCGCATTTTTGTTTCATTCTTCAAAAAATTGCACCAATAAATGCACTCAATAATTTCTGAATTGACAGTATTCACGATTATATAAAATATAAATAATACAAATACATTAGATGACATATTTAATATCAGATTTTCTTCAAGCATTTTAACAAAGCGTCTCTAATCTTAATCCTGACAGTCTCTTCCCCGTTACATATTATATGTGTATTATCAGGCTCCACTTGAATCAATGTATCATCATTTGGCTGAAATATAAAAGTAAAAAGAGCTGGTATAATTGCCAATGAGACAACTCTCCACCAGAAACCAAATAACATAGATTTTTTTAAAACAACTGTAGGTCACCGTCATAGACAATCTTCAACAATGAGCATCTATTTTCTTACATTTTACTTTGATTTCTTTTTTATTTCTTTTTGGTGATTATTTTCATTAATTAAACCGTCTAGGTGGAAATGTTTTTATTTGTATTATTTTGTGACATAGTGAGACAAATTTCTGATGGGATTTGTGTCGCTCAATCTCTTGTTTTTGGAGTAATATGGTGTTTCGTAATTTGTTATTCGTTGTTCACATGTATCCACAAAACCCACGAATTAATTATCAAAAAATATTAATTAATCTACAGTAATTGAAAAATTTTCATCAGATCAATATTTTGCCACATAGGATCTTACCAAATCAACAATAGTACATCCTTCGCCAGTGTCCTCCACCTTTATATCAACAAAACCATTCTGTAAACAAAAACAAGCAAATATCAATAAACAAAAATGTTTCAAAAACTGTACTATGATGTACTGTGTGGTCTTTTACAAAAATGCTAGCTTTGACCAAAGATGAAAACTTTTTTTCATAAATCAAATTTAACAAATATACTCTGCAAGAGACTCCCACAAAGTTTTAAAAAGCTAAAAGCTGAAGTAAGAGCGCTGTGTTATAACAAGGACAAATCAAATTTTCTACATGTATATAATGTAAAGAGTCCTAGATCATACCTTCGTAAGAGCTTCTATAAAAGCAGGAATATTAATATTTCCCCACATGTATGTCTTTTGTCTATTCACAGTTCATTACCTTTGTAAGAGCTTCTACAAAAGCAGGAATATTAACATTCCCCCACATGTATGTCTTTTGTCTATTCACAGTTCCCTCAGCTTTTCTTTTAGTTCCAGAGGGAACTTCATCTGGTAGTTTCTACAATATAATTATAAACAAGTAAAACTGCTAGCTACTGCTCACTGATGATATAACCAACGAAATATTTCGGTAAACAGGACGTTTTTAAGTGATGAATCTAAAAACACATCACACTATATAGCTAACTTATATAAACCCTGAAACAAAATCTCAGAAATCCTTATATTGTAGTTCCTGAGAAAAATGTGATGAAAACTATAAAATTGGCTTTCATGTGTAAAATGACACAAGTGTTCGGTAAACAGGAAGTTGATGAGTGATGAATCTGAAAACAAATGACACAGTATAACTGACTTCAAAAAAATCCTTGTCAAGTAGATCCTGAGAAAAATGCAACATAAATATTCATGGCACAGAAGGACTGACGGACTGACTGATGGATCTGGATGGATGGACAGATAGAGGTAAAACAGTATACCCCCACTTTTTTAAAGCAGGGGTTTATCAAAAAATGTTTTCTTCTCATTCTATTTATGAAATACAGAAAAATGCTTCACATTCTGTTACAAGAAAAGATTTAATACAAATAGGATTAGTTACTTCTGTCTTTTGATTGAGTTAAGCCATTCCAACTGACATTTTACTGTGTGTCTTTCTATGTTATGATACTACACTTTTGTTTCAGATAAAGGCAGATGTTGGTAAGTATAAAAACATTTAAACCAGCTGCATTTGTTTGCACACCTGTCCTAAGTCAGAAACCTGATGTTCAGTGGTTGTTGTTTGCTGATGTCATTCATAGGCGTTTCTCTTTTTTTTATATATATATAGATTAGACTATGGATTTTCCTGTTTGAATGGTTTTACACTTATGAAAAAATAAAATAAGTTTGTTAAAAGTAACTGCTTAACATGATGTTTACTGCAAATCAAACTTTTTTTTATATGCATACATGTTTTAGTTTATCTCATATAAATATCTCACCTTCAAAATATACTTGTTGTCATGACAACTTAATGTTCCTGTAACCATGGTTATGTTATACCCAGATCTAACTTCCTGTGGATCAAGTGATGCTGCAAGCTAAAATGAAATAAATTTAAAGTGTTTTTATGTCATATCATTGGAATATATCTGGTATAATATGTTTTGCTATTTACTGAAATTAATTAATATGAAAATAAAAAGAAATGATATGATTGCCAATGAAACAATTTTCCTCACAAGACCAAATGACAAAGGAATTAACAACTTATAGATCACCTTCAACAAAGAGCAAAACCCATACTGCTTAAAATATGCTTAAAAAGGCCCAAAAATGAATGTGTACTAAGTTTCAAGTTGGTTGGACTTCAACTTCAACAAAAATAAACATGACTGAAAATTTTGATTAAAAACATTAAGGCAGCATCCATTTGATTTTCTGGGGGGGGGGGGGGGGCTATGTTTTTTTTTTCTGGACAATTTTTTTCGCGACAAGTCGAAAGCAATTTTTTTATTTCAATTTTAGCATTACATATAGTGGCAGCTGAGGGTGAAACAAACAATTTTTTTTTCTCAGAATCAAAAATAATAATTTTTTTTTCCAAAAACTGGAAACAAACTTTTTTTTCCAAAAAAAAACCAAAGCCCCCCCCCCCCCCAGAAAATCAAATGGTTGCTGCCTAACCTGAAGTGGGACAGATGAACGGATAGACGAACGAATCCATGCACAAATCGAAAACATAATGCTCCTAGATGTGGTATAAATAAGAAGATATGGTATATGATTGCCAATGAGACAACTTTCCACATGAGACCATATAACTAAGTATTTAACAACGTAAAGGTTACTGTATTCATCCTTCAACAATGCATACTGCAAAGTCAGCTTTTAAAGGCCCTTAAATGAAAAAATGTTCTCCCAAGGGCCTGAAAGCACTGTCATACCCTGGTGCTATATCTTTTACCATAATGCTATCTTTGAAATCCAAACCTTAAAAAAAAGTTAACAGTATTACCTCATTTTATTTGTGTATTTTTTAGTGGTGACATTAATTACCCTTGCATCTATGAATATTTCTACATTTAATTACCTCCGGAGTGATTTCTATAGTTTCAAACTGTCTTTTTATTGGTAATGATATGACTTCCCCTCTTCTGTATGTCAATGGTGAGGGCTCCTGGAAAACAATAAAATTTAAAATAATTTTATGATAGTTGTTATACTTGGTCTTGTTTGTATTTCAACATTGTCAAAGTAAGATCCTCTCTTATATCAATAGGTGATAAGAATTTGAAAGTTAACCTTTGAAAAATCAGCTAGAATGAGCTGAATGTTACAAAATACATAAAATGAATAATTGGTATCTGCAAAGCCTATATATTTTACTTCTACTTAAAACCACCATCCTGTGTTTACCTGTAATAAACAAGTGTAACTGTGAGCTACTGCTCACTGATGATACCCCCGCCGCAAGTGGATAATGTTAATAGTGTAAAAGTATGTAAGTGTTTGGTAAACAGGAAGTTGCCGAGTGATGAATCTGAAAACGCATCACACAGTATAGCTGACTTATATAAACCCTGAAACCAAATTTCAGAAATCCTGGCATTGTAGTTCCTGAGAAAAATGCGATGAAAATTTTCAACTTGGCCATCATGTGTAAAATGATAGTAGTGTTCAGTAAACAGGAAGTTGTCGAGTGATTAATCTGAAAACGCATCACACGGTATAGCTGACTTATATAAATCTTGAAACCAAATTTCAGAAATCCTGGAATTATAGTTTCTGAGAAAAATGTGACGAAATAAAATGGTAAGTGTTCGGTAAACTGGAAGTTGTCGAGTGATGAATCTGAAAACGCATCACACGGTATAGCTGACTTATATCAAGTCTGAACCAAATATCAGAATTCCTGGTAGTGCAGTTCCTGAGAAAAAGATGACAAAAAATTTTCAACTTGGCTATCAGGTGTAAAAATGATACAAGTGTTCGGTAAACAGGAAGTTGTCGAGTGATGAATCTGAAAACACATCACACAGTATAGCTGACTTATATCAAGCCTGAAACCAAATTTCAGAAATCCTGGTAGTGAAGTTCCTGAGAAAAATGTGACGAAAAATATTCCTGGGACGGACGGACTGACTGACAGACTGACGGACTGACCAACTGACGGAGGACAGACAGAGGTAAAACAGTATACCCCCCTTTTTTCAAAGCGGGGGTATAATAATTATAGAGTTCATAATGAGCACGAATTGGATACAGCTTGAATACTTGTGCAAATTTATCAGACTGATTAATTAACAGCTGGACTCTTAGGGGAAACATTGTTTGATAACTTTTATATAATATTGTATACATGCATAATGTGTTTTTATATTACATGTAGCTGGAAATATTTTTCAAGTTGTAGTTCATACATTTGTATTAATTCTGACTATATGTTATATTATTAATGTTTATAATATCTCTATACCATGGGTTTTGGTTTATGAGAATAAAGATATGTACAATGTATATGATATCAACTCCAGTTATTTAATTTCAATACAGTAAAAAACGATCTTTGGCTTGATTGTTATTACTATTCAAGTTCAATAACAAGACTGAATATATAGATTCTACCACACTGCATATATTGTGATATGACATTTATCCACCCTCAACAGTTGAATTTTCAAATTTAAAATGCAAGGCTTGCCGAGTGTTTTAGATATTTAAAATTTAACCGTTGAGAGTGGAGAAATACTGCATTACATATAAGATTTGGTGTTTGTATCTGTTTCCCTTATGAATTTAAAACAATATTCAGGCAAAATTATTCCTTGTTTTCAAATCAAATGATCTGCAACAAAGATGTGATTTTCATGTAACTTCATCCGAAATCAGTTAGCCTTTTTCCATGACACCACAATAGTAAATTTAGAGAAAAGCAAAAAAACTTGACACCATAATTAAATTTTGACAAATGAATAACTGAGATCAAAGGAACCACACGTTGATTAAATAAAACTAATCAATAGGATAAATCGGGTAAGAATTAGAAAAAGGCAATACATGTATCCAATTCTCATACATGAGTTTTTAAACCTGATGTTCAGCACTCTCATTGTGTTTAATTGCTAATTTATTTTTTATCATAAAATTACCAGTATGACTTATTTATTTTTCTGGCATTAAGCTTTAAAATCAGATATTCGACTCATGCAATGATTTTATTAATTATCTAACAAGAATGTGTCCATAGTACATGAATGCCCCACTCACACTATCATTTTCTATGTTCAATGGACCATGAAAATACATATCTGGTGATATAAAGAAGTTAACTTACCCAATTAATGACAAATTCTGTTTTATGTGGCATTGATACTGGCGGCTGTATATAACTGTCTGCTACAACTAGATGTGTGGGTTTCAGATCTTTTATCAACTTGTTGGCTTGTGAAAATCTTAAGCAGGTGTCTATTGGACAATAACACACCTGTAAACAAGATCAAAGTACTGTCATACACTTCATAAGTAATAAGAGCTGTGTTATAAGTGCATGATATGCCTGTTGCAAAAACTGGAAAATCCCCCCTATTTTAAGCATAAAAATTCATAACACGGAAACGTAAAATCTGAAATTTATATAAATCAAAAGGGAGCTTACCTCAATAGATATAAACAATTCAACAAAGTTTTATAAAAATTGGTGGAAGCATTATTTAATAATTGTCCGAAGTGTGGATGACAATCAGACAGACGGACAGACGGAGGGACAACGGTATATCATAATACGTCCCGACTTAGACGGGCTTATAAAAAAGGATCAAGTAAGAGTCAAACAGTCTCTAAATTTATTGAAAGTATAAACATAATTCAAGTTCTCTCAATATATCAAATCTATAAAATATGATAGAAGTTTTCTCAATTTATCAGAACTATAAAACATGACTGAAATTATTTAAATAAATCAAATGTAAAGTTAACATGATGCATTTTCACAATTATTTTTTTTTAAATTTCTGACTGAAAATGTCCATATTCACAGCAAAGAAACTGCATAGATTGAAGACCATAGACGTCAGCTGTAAAAGAATCAATAATATTTCTTTATAGCTGCTAACTACTTCTCTGTCATTTGATCTCTTTTGTAATCTTACCAAATCTTTTTATTTTTATATCACAACGTACAATAATGAAAAAAGTCAAAACACAAAAATACTGAACTCTGAGGAAAATTCAATCGTCAAGTCCATAATCAAATGGCAAAATCAAATGACAAAACACATCAAACGAATGGACAACAACTGTCATATTCCTGACATTTTACAGGATTTTCAAATGTAGAAAATGGTGGATTGAACCTGCTTTCATAGCGCTAAACCTCTCACTTATATGACAGTCGCATCAAATTCCATTATATTTACAAAGATGGGTGAACAAAACAGACATAATAAACAGAAGCCAAATTATGGGTACAGCAGTCATCACTGTGTTACAATCTCAAAACAAGCAATCATTTACAAAAAGGAACAACAGCATCTATCAAATCCCAAAACACATTCATTGCTTCATGCGTCTGACGTCAGAAAGTGTAAATGTCACATAGGAAATTAATTTGATGTTCAATGTTTATTCAAAACAATTAAAATTTCACATTGGGAATGGTGGTATACAGGGTTTAAAAATCAGAAGTTATGTTAGAAATAATTTCAGAAATAGACCTAGATTTGAAATTATCTGGAGGTTTTTTAGAATTTTTAAGAATCCATATATGGTTTATACCATTACCTGAGTTAAATAATTTTGTCGTTCAAAGAATTTTCAAATTCATAATAGAACAATAACATAATGACAAGATCTTTTAAAGTACAGAGTCACGTTATAAGAAACAAAGAACTGCAAAAATTCGTGTATGCAACACACCAGCAAAAATGAAAAATAATACAAACACATTGACATCGCTATCAGTATGAATATCACTAGAATGCTGAAATCAGTATGGCAAAAATGTAATGATTTCTTTTGACACAAATTAGTATTTCATATCTATTGGATTTTTGTTTGTTTTAAATATAATTCATGTCCAAGGTGATACTCATTTTAATTATTTTGTGTGAATAAGATATTTCTTTTAGCGATATATGAATATTACTGTTTATCAATAGTGTGAACAGATGCTTTCATCATGATCTGACCTTGAACTATATACAGCACAGCAATTGCAAATTAATCCAGAATTTAACCTTAAATGTCAACAAATATAATTAAAAGTAATTTCACATTCACACCAAATAATAGTAAAATATTGATAAAATTAATCATTTTCTGACAAAATATCTGAGCTTACGCAAGTAAATGAAAAATCAGTGTGTAAGAAAAAGAGAATGGATCACATTCATAAAAGAAAGAGCTTTTCTGAACGACACACCAAAAAACAAACTCGACAAAACATAAGGATCCGGAGAAAAAATGTGAATAAAACATTTCCAAATGACAGAAAATAACAACAAGAGAACAAGATGCCTGCAACATAGCCCCAATTTATGAAATTGAGTATATAATGTCTTTTTCTTTGTAGACATGAGCCCTGAAAAATGATACTTACTTAAGGCCTCTACAAATGTACAGACAGACAGACAGACAGACATGATGTTAACTTACTCTAATCTGTAATGGTTGATATGGTGATAAGGCCTCTACAAATGGAAAATCTGGTTCTGAAAAAAAGAAAAGAAAAATTGTATAACCAGACATGTTCTGTAAAGGAAGATATGTTGAAAAACCTATGCATACAGAAAGTCTTGTTTCTGAAATCTTACAATAAAAAAAATATGACCTGACATGGTACAAGAAGATATAGAGATTAATACATGGCCTTTTCCATATCAGCCTGGGTATCATCCCAAGACGGAGTCCAGGTGCTGATAAAGGTCGAGGGATGATACCCAGGCTGATATGGAAAAAGCCATGTATTTAAAATCGCTTTATCATATACTTCCGACAATAGCTTTATGTAGGGTAAATAAACAAATGCAATATCTTAAACAGTCAAAAACTTTATAAAGAAGTTAAATTATGAATCAAATTTACTTTAATTGCTTGATATCAAATTGAGTTATCAAATCTCAGTATACGAATACTGGTTAACAAATTAATTATTATTATTTAAATTAAATATAGAGGGTTGATATAAAGCGATATAGTATCATGTGCTGGATTAGCCAATCAAATTAACTAAGTTTTAAAAAAAAATCACCAAAGTGTGATAAGATAAATATCTCATCATGCAAGAAAAAGACAACAGGTCACAACTACAAGAGAATACCTACATTCTTGAAATCTATATCAAGAGAAATTTATTGCTATTTTTATAATTGATCTCTTTTTAATAATTCCTCAAATGATATTTTGTACTAATTTTAGGCTAAATTAAGTCTATGAAACAGCAATGGCCTTTTGTATGAACCACCATATTATTTTGTTAGGAAGTGTATCTTATCAAAAATATCTTTGTAAAAAATCCAATGCTTCTAATGCTTTCAATTACAAACCTGTGAAAATGATTGTATTTGATGATGAATTTCCCCACATTTCCAGAAAGTGTACGGCATCTCCCATTCTTAATGATGGATGACCACTGAATACAACACATGGGGGTTTAAAATCTTCACTCAGACCATCTGAAATAAAAACAAAACAAACACATAAAATGATGTACAGGAACCTGTTGTTCAGTGGTTGTGGTTTGTTGATGTGGTTCATCAGCATTTTTTTTAACTTAGATTAGACCATTGATTTTCCTGTTTGAATGGTTTTACACTAGTAATTTTGAGGGCCTATTATAGCTTGCTGTTCAGTGTGAGTGAGCCTAGGCACTTGTTTTGAAGTCTGTACTTTGACCTTATATGGCTTACTTTTTACTAATTATGACAGGGATGGAGAGTTGTCCCATTGGCACTCATACCACATCTTCTATTTTTATATATATATACAGAAGTGTTATATGACAACATTAATTTCAAACAATGTGAAAATTCAGAATAGAAATTCATATGACATTATATAAAGAATTACAATGGAAGACAGTAATCAAAGATATTTAATGGGATGGACCAGGCACATACATAATGAGAGATCCATGTTTTAACAATATTTCATAGGCAAAATAGCTAATATACTAAAATACATACAATATATATTTATCAGTGACTACGCAATAGTCGACTAAAACTATACAAAGCTGCAAAATGAAATGACAATTAAGACGCCAAAATTCAGCAAATTATTTGTTAAGCTCTTGTATGCATCAATTGTTGCAAAAATATTTTACAACAGTTTGCGATGTTAGAGTTAATTTCACCTATCAATATTGTTTGTTTTTTTCCAGCAAAACTCAAATTTTACAAAATGGCTTCCATGAATGAATGATATATAAAAACTTACCATGAATACTTTTACAATTTTTTAACCTTCCAATGGCAACCAGCTAAAAAAAATTGAGAAAATGGTGATGAGGCATGTCAATATTATATTTCAATTAAATGTTTATGCTATTTAGAGGTAATGTTTTCAATAGAGCACACCAGTATGTTGCTATTGGTTAAGTATGATTATTGACTTGTATTAAGCAACATTTTGGTTTAGGAAATATTCAACAAAATTTAAATTTTATCATTTTGTGTGTCCAAAGTGCTTTTCTGAATTAATTTTGATGATGACTCAAATCTTAACAGTTAAACCTCTAGAATACGTGAGGATATAAGTTTATGACCAAAAACAACAAATCATTCTTAGTGAGAGATGCAACATAGTTTAAATTGGTTTATCTCCCTTTTACAAGAATAAAACTAAAATGTAAATATCCAAACTACATAAAGATTGATCGATTGATTTTGATGTTTTTAACACTACTACCTATGTTCAGTAGTAAGTTGATGAGGTTCATAAGTGTTTCATTTCTCTTTCAAAATAGATTAGACCATTGGTTGTTAAAAATCAATTGGGTGGAGAATATGTCTTTAGTTCCTTTTCTTCAAATCAAAGAGGAGTAGCCATTTTATTTAATAATTATTTTGGTTTAACACTAGTCATCTTGGGGACCTTCATAGCTTGATGTCTTGTGTGAGATGAGGATCTGTGTTGAAGGTCCTACTTTGATCTATGATGGTTTACTTTTTAAACATTGTGACTAGGATGGGGAGTTGTCTCATTGGCACTAATACCATAGATTTCTAATTTTCAAATGCATTAAGTTCATTTTATGACCGGATTCCCAAGACAATTGGAAGCAGTTGGTTTTTTTTTGGTTTACTTGACTATTATAACATTGTTTGTAAATGAAAAAAAAGAAAAATAGAAGTAACAATTTTTTCTTCTGAATTCTCCCTTTAAAGAAACTTTGCTAAAAACAACTATTTTGTATGATGTCAGAAAATTATAAATTAAGTCACATGTGAAATATTTGTTTTCATTTGACAGGATAACCAGTATTTCATCTCAACCATAGTGCATGTATCAATGCTGAACTGATTCTGATATGGAGATTGGTCTCTTTACCTGACCCTGTATAATAAGTACTAACCTCTGCATGAGGGAATGGGGCCTCAGGAAGGTATACACGTGACTGTTTTGATGCTGATAACCTGCAAAATAAACATTCGTCTGAAAAACGTAAAATTATAAACTTTTGTTCTTTTATTTTTAGACATGTGACAAACTTAGATTTCGATTTTGTTATACATTTATCTTTTGGTGTTTTTTTTTTACATTATTGTATCTTATTTCATTTGAATATAAAGTATTAATGTGACAGTTTATCTGATGATGAAGAGATGACCTTGAAAGGGGTATTTCTACGAAACAGTTTAGAATTTGAATTATCTCCCCTTATAAAGTAAAATCTAAAATTGGAATCTAAAAAGTCTCTCTGTTTTTGTATTAAAAAAAAAAATAGTTCAGTACTGGCATAAAAATATGGATTTCTCCCTTTTGAAAAACTCTGATTCATTTCCTGGCTTTGAGTATAAATTTTGTTATCTTTTGTAATTCTTTGTTTACCAATGGTGCAAGGGCTGTACAGCCAGTTAGAGTTGTTAAAAACTTCCATCATCATCATCCATTGTTTATAAACTCTTCATTGCTAAAATTATTTTTTGGATTAACAAACATTTAGGCCATTAAGCATCAGTAACATTAATTGCCAAAATGCACATCTGATGCAGAAAATGTGTATTGTCAATTATAATAATGTTCTTTAATTGCAGTAAATATAACTTTGCACAAATGTGTGTGTTATAATTTTTATAATTAGTTATTTTTCAAAGGGAGATAACTGTACTTACCATTCTGCAAATATATTTGAATATGCTAATGCACTGTCTGACACAGGTGATACAAAATATAATGGAACCTGACTTAAACCACAGCTGTCTAAATGTCCACTGAGGCATTCAAATAAATCATAGGTTATACCAGAGGGGTAACAGGGTACCAGAACATTTCCTCCATTCTTAAGGGTAACAGCTGAAAATAGGTTAAATGATAAAATACTAATGGAATCATCTATAAAATATAACAATGTAAGGACAAAATTAATCATCATCATTTTTCCAAAAATATTTTTACTATTATTATTTGCCAACTTTTTTTTATGCAAGATCAATAAGACAGCAAGCCAAATAAAATGTGTATAAATTCAACATAGACAATTTTGAAATCATTACAACTTTACTATAAAATATTTTATGTTGTGACATCAATCATGTAGATGAAGTGCTGTTATTATGTTTTGTCACTTCTATGAATTGAATATTTTGAGTGCCTTTGTGTTTCTGTACATTTGTGAGTTTTTTTGTCTCTTAAGGTGGTACACTACAGATAGATAACTCTGTAAAGTCAGCTTAACGTTTTAATTACGTTGTGTTGTAAAGGGAATATTAAGCTTCTCAGCGATCAAAATTGGTGTTTGTCAAACTGCTATATAACCAGTGTAATTTTTCTGATAAAAGGGTTGGTTCAAAGTTTTTGAAATTTTTATATTTTTGTTAAAGGGACAAAGTAAATACTTGGTTAAAATTTATGAAAATTAAACGAGCCAAATTAATTTTAGTGAAAGTGTTGGGTACCACCTTAACAGGCTGTTAGTGTTTGTCGTTGGTTCATGGTGATCATATTTGTTTTTTGTAAATTGTTTTGTTATAAATTAGTCCTTTAGTTCTCTTAATTGTATTGTTTCATATATTTTATACAACATCTTCTTTTTTTCATATTATTCACATGGTCATGCCTTTCTCAAACTGTCTATGAGGATCTTAAAAATTAAAGGCAACAATCTTATTCAATATTGTCTTTGGTGTTCTATGTAATTTTTTGGTTATTATTGTTTGTCCTTTTACCCTTTTAATGTTTTTATTTTTGACAAGGTATTGTCTGTTTTTATTGGACTTATTATTTTTAATGACCTTTGGTTTCCTCTCTTTTCTATTCTCATATAATAGGCAAATAACCTAAGCATGGCCAATGAACTGACCTGCATTAACACAGAAATCTCCTATCATAGCATCAGGGTTGTTTGATGGTGTCTGTGTTAAACAGCTAAGTATCAACACATCACTATTTCTCAAGGAAGCTTGGTCTACTGGCTGGAAAATTAGAAATCAGGAAATAGTGATCATAACTTTATATCAAATCGAAAATGTTTAATTTTTTTTTAGAACAGTGGTATAGAATAGAGAATAAAAACTGTGAATGTATGTGTCACAGAGACAACATCTTGACTAAAGTGCAGTAAACAGCCTGCGGCTACCAATGGACTGTCAAGGATCTGTTTTATAACAGTTGTCAATACAAACATTTCAAGTTATATAAACTAAATGTAATATGTGTATACCTCTGTGTCATATTTTTTCTAATACACACATTCATTTTATATAATTATTAAGTGAAAATGTGTTTTGTGTACTCTTGTTCTGTTTGTTTGTTTTTTATTGATTTGTAGCCATGGCGTTGTCTTTCAACTTATGAGTTTAAATATCCCTCTGGTATTTTTCACCTCTCTTTAACATATATAATATATGGATCCAAAACAATGAAATTTTCTATTGTTTACAACTGTTATTCTATTTTCTAATGTAAGTATATATTTATGTGTGTAGCTGTATGTGTTACAGTGTATGATTTTGTTGAAGGTCTTACCTATGGTTGTTAATTTCTGTGTCATTTGATATCTTGTGAAGAGTTGTCTTATTGGCAATCATACCACATCTTCATTTTTATATATACAAATAAATTTTCCTGAAGTAGTTAATACCAACCTTTGGATGAGTGGTCAAGGTGGAAGTTCCTGATACATAACACACCTACAAATACAATAAGATCTAACTATAAAGTATCTACGGTATATATATTGTGATAAACTAATGCCACTATATTGAAATTTTAAGATAACAGGTAGCAGATGTACATAGTTCATAAAGTAGTGGCGTTGTTGGTTGATGTCTGTCATAATTATTTTTTTCTGTTTATTGTTTATTCATAAATAAGGCCTCTTTTTGAATTATCAGGGCCTTTTATAGCTAACTTCAGCATAACACTTTTGCTCACTGTTGAAGGCCATATAGTGAGCTACAGTTTTAAATTAAATGTTCATCATTTGCACTCTCATTGATAATCAAACCACATCTTCTTATTGTTTGCAGGTTGTTTGGGATGTTATCTGATATTTGAAGGTGTTTCAAGGTGTGAAGAAAATATGAATTTTGATTACCCCTCTTGTATGAGGGGATAGGACCTTTATCAGGACTCAGGGATCGGGTGTTTTTAAGCTCGGGATTTCGGGATTGACACTTTCGGGATCCGGGAACTCTTTTATTCAGATTTCCGGACGTCGGGTTTTACTTTATTTAAATTCGGGATTTAGGGATTTCATGTTTTTAAGCCCAGGATTTCCAGATCAGGACCCCTCTTATCCCCCCTCTCGTATCTCCAGTCTCTTTTTTAACTAATGTGAAATTTCTGAATGATACAAATTTCAAAGCTTACCAAGGTTGATAGTTTTTTAATTTTACACTTTATACACTTATTGATGAGTTTGACTAAATATACACATATTTAGCACTATTGGACTTAATGATTTAACCTAACAACAACTTTTTTTGTTGAAGAGTACTTGAGAACTATAAATTTGAATTATCACAATATATGCCCAGACACATAATTTGCTAAAATAAAAACATTGCAATCATTTCCGTATTAACAGTACTTGAAAATATATATGTGTTTTGTCGGTTGCTGTCAAATTGATGTATAATTTGTTTGTACAAAATGATAACGTATACCACATCTTCTTTAATAATCTTATTGTCTTTGACATTATTACCTTTTCATATTCTGAGGTAATGACCCAATTACAACTTCCAATAGCATAACCTGAACTACAGGAACTTATGGTCAATGCTCCATACAAATTCTACAATAAATGTATATGAATTAATCAGGCAAAGTACATTAAATCTGAAAGTCAGTAAAGAAAAGATCTGATATGAGGAAATATTTACTCAGAAAATTCATGCACGCCTCGATTATTTTTTGTTACTTTTTTCAAAGTTTGAAAACAATCTGTTATTCAAGGGACAGCATTCAAATACTTTTTTTGTAGAGACAATTTAAGGCGGGGGGGGGGTCTCTTCCTATATGAAGGTATACACACTTGAAGGTCAATTATATCAAGAGCTATATGATCAATAATTTGTTATATGTGATGACTGAGAAATATATGAATGGGTTATAATTTTGCCATGAAATATTTTTTTGGTTTTTATTTTCACAAGATATTCATAAAATGAATGTTTTTTTAATCATAGCTGTACAGAAACTACTGTGCCCCAAATCCCATGTTGAGACCCCCACTTCAATGAAAATACTATGTTTATAACAATTTAATTGGGAAAAAACCTCCAACAAAAAGTTCTTCTAAAACGAGTGCAAGGGGCCATCTTGATCTTGCAGTGATAGATTTGTGCTTTTGAACCATGATTGGAGGCCTCTCTGATTGACATACCCTTTTTTCATTGAATCCTACTGTCTGTACCCTGGCTACACAGGACTGAATGTCATGCTTGGTATAACATTTTTTCCAGGCAAATGGATGGACTGCTTCTTTTAGGAAAGGTGGCAGCAAACTGAAAGTAGAATGTTGTTGTTTATAGAAAACAATTTAAAGAAAACATAATACTTGTTGTCCCTTTTTTTTTATGATCTTCAACTTTTTATTCGATTTTGGATTCCCAAATATTTCAGCCTTAAAGTCATAGTAAACGAGTGACCTGTGAAAAATAATATTATTCCAATTCTTGAACCAATTCATACAAACATCATAAACTTAGTCTCCTGTGCACAATTTTATCATTTTTTTCGCATAAATTTCGTATAATCATCAATTTTTTTTCAATCGGTCAGTGTTGTTGTGAAAATATGGAAGGTAATTAAAGTTCGTGTTTTGAAGCCGAAGTTTAACGATTGTCACCTGTTTGTCAACAAACAACAAAAAAGCATGGATATTGAGCACATGTTTTACATGTACAATCAGATAATAGTTTATTTTAAGGACATCCATGCGTATTGCGATCACCAGATTTTTACGAGATGGGTCACACTAAGGTCACTTTGCATACGGAAAATATGTGGGGGAATTGCTTCTTGTAAGGAAGGAAGCAATTAAAATAAAGTAAACGTCTTCTAAACATGAACTAATTAAAGAATTTTCTTCAGAAAAAAGCAGTGGCGGATCCATGGGGTGATCCCACGGCGTACCGGACCACCCCCATGACGAACCACAAATTTTTTTAAAGTGTCTATTTTTTCAACAACTAGCTAATTAACAAATTAACACTTAAGATTAATCCTCACATCGCACTAATTGGTTATGGGATTACCTGGATACCTGGAGGTGTCACAATGATAGAATAAGGATCAATGCGTTTCACCTGTATACATGTAATTAAATTGTCAAAACAGCTCGTCAATATGAAGAAGTTGACTTCTCATTTTGAAAGATTAAATACAAATTATTTTTGTATTTCTAAGTGAAATTTCCATATATAATTGCATTGCCCAACTAACGGAGTCTCGGTTCTAAATTTCATTTATGTACATTTTGAAAAAACAATCATTATGAATGAATTAAATTAAATTTGTTTATCTATCTCTTTCAGCCATCCCCCCCTTTCCCCCTTTTCTCCTCCCTTTTCCTTCTTTCAAAGAAGCTACACAAAACTATCGACGAACGGCTTAGTGAATGGTTTGCAGAGACCGAAGAACTTGTAAAGACCGTCGTTGTAGAGCCCTCAATACTTAAACCATGCGGTCAACAAATTCAATGGGAAAACTGTCCTGCAGGCACACCAGAAATTTACTACAGACGTGTCATCAGTATTCCATATCTTGACGATGTATTGAGCGCCTTACATCAACAGCAATTCAAGCACTGAAGTTAGTACCAGCATTTGTACAAAGCTCAACATTTGATGAAATTAAACATTTTGTAGACTTTTACCATACTGATTTGCCGAGTCCATCTATAATGACATCCGAACTGGGTTTGTGGCAAAAGACTTGCGAGTCAATGCTTTCAAAACCAGAAACTGTAGCCGGTGCTCTGAAATTATGTTGCAAAACAGACTTTCCAAATATTTCTGTAATCTTAAAAATCATAGCTACCATGGGGGTGACAAGTTGTAAATGTGAGTGATCCAACAGTGAGTTATCACTTTTAAAAACCTTCCTGCGAACAACTATGGGACAATCGCGTTTAAACGGACTTGCGTTGATGCATGTGCACAACAGTTTGGAACTAAACATAAAACAAATTATAGAGAACTTTGCAATGAAACACCCGTGACACATGATGTTGAATGTCCTGATAAACGACTCTTTGTTAAATTAGTAAATATTAAACAATTTTACGTGGAACTACATTTTAGCTAAACTTTTTTTACAGCTTGCCTAATTCAGATGACAGTTGTTACGTTGTTGTGCTATTTTAAATTGCAAGATATTGTATAGAGTCTTAAATAACAAAAATGTGTCCATAGTACACGAATGCCCCACTCGCACTATCATTTTCTATATTCAGTGGACCGTGAAATTGGGGTCAAAAGTTTAATTTGGAATTAAAATTAGAAAGATCATATCATAGGGAACATTTGTACTAAGTTTCAAGTTGATGTAACTTTAACTTCATCAAAAACTACCTTGACCAAAAACTTTAACCTGAACTTCGCACTATCATTTTCTATGTTCAGTGGACCATGAAATTGGGGTCAAAACTATAATTTGGCAATAAAATTAGAAAGATCATATCATGGGGAACAAGTGTACTAAGTTTCAAGTTGATTGGACTTCAACTTCTTCAAAAACTACCTTGACCAAAAACTTTAACCTGAAGCGGACGGACGAATGGAGGCACAGACGGACGGACGGACGAACGGAGACACAGACCAGACATAATGCCCCTCTACTATCGTAGGTGGGGCATAAAAATCAGTTTTACATGTCTTTAAATTTCTTTACCTAAGAGTATGTGCATTGCATGGTGTTGACCAAATTCATGATCTTCCATAATGTCAAAGGTTTTTTTAACCTTTTTCATACCATTCAATATTCATTTGGGACCACCCCCAAATTTTTTTCTGGATCCGCCAATGAAAAGTATATGTACATAAGTTTTATAATGAAAACTATCCATTGAGTTATAAAAAAACATATGTTTTATTTTTTTTTAATTTGAGGTTTCTTATGACTTTAAGCATCACTGAAAGAACATTGATTGTAGAAATTTCAATAAGGTGAAATAAAATTGGTACTGTTAATGTTAATGGTTTTCTAACAAGACTTAAATGTTTCGTTTATTTTTTTCCTGTATATAGACATGATAGAAACTTCTGTAAAAAAAAAAGTATAATTAGGCTTATTTATTACCTCTTCATTTCTTATGAGTAGCCAGACATTTTGGGGGGATTCTAGCATCACTAGTGACTCCTTTGTAGTATAAATGTCAGGCATACAATCTTGAATGACTTTATCTATAAGTCTAACTGAAAACATCCTTTCAAAAATTATTCAAATGAAAAATTGCTTTTGAACAATACACACTGGCTAGAGGTATAGGGGAGAGGGTTGATATCTAAAAAAAACATGTTCAACCACGATGCATGTTTGCACCTGTCCCAAGTCAGGAGGCTCTGGCCTTTGTTAGTCTTGAATGATTTTTAATTTTAATTTCTTGTGTTTAATTAGGAGTTTAGTATGACCTCCATTAGCACTGAACAAGCATACATATTTGGTTAGGGGACAGCTGAAGGACTCCTCTTCACAGGTGCAGGAGTTTCTCACTGCATTGAATGGCTGGGTTGTTGTCTCTTTATCACATTCCCCATTTCCATTCTCAGTTTTATTTACAATCGAAAATTGTTTAGAGATTTGTCGTTAATTTCTGAATTTACATTAGTTTAAAAGTTAAATAACATGAATAAGTTTATCAGATATCAAAGTTCTTGTCCCATTTACTGCAATCAGGTTGAGTCATAAACACTTTATCTGGTATTTATCTATAAATGTATAGATATATGACCTAATCTTGATTTTAACTGTGAAAATCAACCTACATTTATAATAAAATAAACACTATCATTTATTGTTTTAAACGCATCTAATTTTAAATGGACATAATTAAAGTCATATATTGACAATTACTGAAATGGCTTCTTCACAGTCTACAGGAATGGCACAGACACCGACTCTGTGTCAATTCTGTGAAGAGTCACCAGATATTAAGTGGAAGTGTGTTAACTGTGAACTGTTTCTATGTCAACAATGCAGCGCAAAGATTCACAGTAAAAGTAAGGCTTCTATGGAACATGACATTTTAAACATTAAGGACTTTGGAATGGAGGATTCTGCCATTTCTGTGCGTAAAGTAGACCTTGAAAACATGGTATGCACAAAGCATAGTAAACAAAAATGTTTTGCATACTGTAATGAATGCAGGGTGCCTGCTTGTTCAAAATGTTTAATGGAGCCTCATATAAAAGGGCGTGACTATATTCCCCTTGATGAAATGTATAATAATATTGTCTGTGAAATGAAGGAACTTATAACAAAATTTGAAAAAAATCTTCAGGTCTTTAGAAAAGAAAAGGACAAACTGCGAAAAATACTTTGTGATGGTAATACAAACTTTCAAGAAACAAGGGATATAATTCTACAAACTGAGAAGGAAATGAAAGAGGCTATTTCTAAACATGCTAATGAACTTTTACAAGAACTAGATGCAAAATGGAAACCATCTGAAAATAGGATCAACACAGAACTTTCTGAAATTAAAAAGAATGAGGATGAGTTGGAAACCAGGACAAACAATCTAAATCAAGCCTTACAGTCTCATCAAGCTGCAGACATTTTCTCTACAAATAAAAACTTAGACAAGTCATTGGTTAAGTACTTTATTAAAAACATCAATCCAAGTGGGACAAAATTCATTCCTAGAAATATCGAAGTGAAAAAAGGAAGGCAGTCAATGCTTGGTTATCTTTATACAGTCCCAGACATGGAACTCAGAGAAACTTATCAAAGTGATTTGGTGGATGTGACAAAAATACTTGTCTATGATGACAAAACTACATTTTTAGGAAGCTATCATAGTGAAAAACTACAGAAAGTAAAATTTAAAAATCATAAAATTAAAGTAAAGCGAGAAATTCAAATAAAAGTGTTTGATATGGCATTTATAAAAGATGAAGAAATGATTGTGTCATCAAGAAAATGTGATTTAATACTATATACCAAAGATAGACAATTAAAGACATTTAAGTCCTTTTCACCCTTAAAAACTTCCTGTGTTTATGTAACAAAAGATAGTAAGATAATAGTAGGTGTGACAAAATCTTCTCCTAGAACACTCCCCCCACCGATAGACAGTATCAGAAAACTTGTTGTTATGAATAAGGATGGTGACATGCTACATACTATTGAGTATGATAGGAACAATCAGAAACTGTTAACATATCCATACAGAGTCCAAACTTTAAATGATAAGACAATAGTTGTAGATATTATGAACAAAGAAGAGGAGGGGAGGGTCGTAATGATAGACTTTGCGGGTCAACTCCATTGGACCTACAATGGCTTTAATAGTATCAATTCTGACCAGGCTAAATTTTATCCAAGAGATGTGGCAATCACCTCTACAGACTTGATTTTAGCTTCTGATGTAAAAAAACCATGCTATTCATATATTAAATCCTGCTGGGAAGGTTATAGTATGGAAGGATGTAAAATGCTTAGGAATAGAATTTCCTTGGAGTCTAAGTATTGACAAAAATGATGTGTTATGGATTGGGTGTAATACATGGGTAGCAGATAAAACCAAGAAGGCTAAGATACACTGTGTCAAACTCATATAATCTCTTCAGCTTATTAACATTTTTGCATTTAAACTTACAAATAGAGTTTGGTCTGCAACTTCAGCAGGATAGGGGAAGAAATCCATCTACAGTTATTAAGATTATAGTAAATTTTAAAATATTCAAAACTTTTAACGGTAAATTTCATCTCTTGGAAATAGAAAACACTTAGTTATAATTATAACTTACAAATAACTATTCTGACGTGTGGATGTTGTTTTTTATAGTGAAATTTTCTAACCAGTCAAAAATATAAATAAAAGATGGTTAATATTGAAGAAACTGAAGAAAACAAAATATATGAAACTTTTAAACAACTATCATCATGATCAAATTAAAATAAATTGCTTCATTTACCTTAAAATTACAGGTTAATCAATCCAATCAACACGAATGTTTATTCTTATTCAAACTTAAGCATGTTAAGCACATTTTATAGCTATAATTATTGTAATCATTAATGGGTGCAATATCAAAATAAAGAATATATGTTGTTGTTTTGTTAATCAGTTATTTATTGTTTTTGTGAGATTGCAACCATAGTTAAACCATATATTAAATAAAAGATATGGGGTATGTGTCAGTTTTGACAGCAACTCAACAACACAAAAGACATGAAACATCTGAAGATAGAAAAGCCTTTCAATTATAAATGATACTGTACATGTGGATTATCATTTGTTGGCTAAAAGTTTTTGTGGGTTTCCTGGTTACAAGTCAACCATGATTTATAGTGTTAAAAAAAAATCTCAATCCAAAAAAATCCAAAAAAAAGAATTCACAGTCTGGTAATATTAATAACATAACTTGTAAAAACACTTCAGGGACTGCTGCTGAAAATTTATTGATCTCCATTGTCAGGATAAAAACAATAAAGAAAATTACACCTGATTTCTTAAAATTTTAAGGACACTTGGCAAAATCTTTCTGAGTTTTCGGAAACTCCATGCTCATCAATCTTATATACTCTTTCTGGCTGTTTTAACTTTTTTCATTTGAGCATCATTGGTGAGTCTTCTTCACAAGGCACACATATTGCTTACAAAATAATAAACTGAGATGAGATTTTTTCAACAATCTATATTACCGTATATAATGACCATGGAAATGAGGTCAAAGTCAGATGAACCAGTCCCTGCCAGACAGACATGTTCACCTATTTATCATTCAATACACCACATATACCTGATCTTTTGCTTATACATGTAATATGCAGATAACAGATCAAACAACAAATAACTTAACAATGACCAATGAACCATGGAAATGAGGTCAAGGTCATATGAACATGACAGTCTCACATGTACACCTTGTAATCTTCCCACACAAATAATATAGTTGGTGTATTGCTTTCGGTATCTGAGATAAGGACAAGACAACAAAACTTAAATATAATTAGAATCCTTGAAATGAGGTTGAGGTCAAATGAAACCTGTATAACAGACATGTAAACTTTTCAAGCATGCAATGGTAAAGATGAATACTAAAGGTAATTCTACAATCGTAGGTGGGGCATAAAAATATACAAATACATTGTAGCAAATATTTTAGATATTTGTAGATAGATGTATGAAGATATGGTATGAGGGGCAATGATACAACTCTCCATCCAAGTCGTAGTAGACTTATATGTAGGATTTATCAGAACCATGAATGAAAGTATTCTTGAAATAGAAATTTGTACTCAAGCCATGAAAATTGGTGTCCATGGCCAAATTTTAAAGGGACTCTAAGAGTAAATATGATTGACATGGTCATACATAACACATGTTATGAATAGATATGGCAGTACCGCCAAGAGAACTCTAGGAGTCCTGGATGTTGACAGGGTTCTTCAAGATTGACTAGATATCCAGGATGTTTTATGACATCAAATTTGAAAGTCATATATCCAGAGTATATGCCGGTAGTCTAGAGACCTTATTCTTCATTAATCATTTTCCATTCATGTAGAACTCTAGTCAGAACTCAAGATTCCATACAAATATGGCCGATGAAAAACATATGAATATACTAAGGTCAATACTTACTCTAAAATAACTGGTTCCTTCCATCTGTCCCTTATTTCTGGTTTGGGATATCTTTCCACATAGGTAACCAGTTCTTCCATGTATTGTCTTAAAAGATAAGAAATTATTATGTATATCATGTAACTTAATAATATGTTTAAGTCATGAATTTGTAGTTTAACAAAATAAAATTGAGAAAGGAATTGGATATAGAGATTGTGTCAAAGAGACAACAACCCAACCAAAGGACAGAAAATGGCCACCAATGGGTCTTCAATGCAGCAAGAAAATTCCACACCTGAAGCATTGAAGACGGGCTTCAGCTGTCCCCTAAACAAAATGTGTACTAGTTCAGAAAAAATGAACATCACAAGAAACTCAAAAATATATAAATGAACTTAATTTAAACTAGATGTTTCAAAGCGACACGAATAGCCCCGTCTCAAAAAGTTGAAAAATCTGCAATTTTAATAACACATGTGGACACAAACATGATGGTAGTCTCACATATCAAAAATCAGCTAAAAAATAAGCGGAGCAGAACAAACATAAATTTCGTATAATCATCAATTTTTTTTCAATTGGTCAGTGTTGTTGTGAAAATATGGTAGGTAATGAAGCCCAAGTTTAAAAATTGTCACCTGTTTGTCAACAATCAACAAAAAAGCATGGATATTGAGCATGTGTTTAACATGTACAATCAGATAATAGTTTATTTTAAGGACATCTATGCGTATTGCGATCACACTGAGGTCACTTTGCATATGGAAAATATGTCGGAAATTGCTTCCTGAAGGAAGCAATAAAAATAAAGTAAACTTCTTCTAAATATGAACAAATTAAAGAATTTTCTTCAGAAAAATGTATATGTACATAAGTTTTATAATGAAAACTATCCATTATTTTTCTTAATTTGAGGTTTCTTATGACTTTAAAGTAGGGATGGCAACGAGTACTCGAGTACTCAGGTACTCGCTCGGAAGGCCGAGTACTCGAGTACAGTTTTAGTACTCGGATACTCGATTGCCTGTTAAACATCTTGATATATTTCTCTCCACATTTCCGCTCACTTTAGCTCCGTTGAAATACCCCCTTTGTAATACTAAATGAAATCAATTATTGCGAACCCTATCATAGTTTTCCATAGATTCACCTGCAAGTTACCTGTCCATTTAAACTTTTGTAAGTTCTATTGTCCAATTGAACAAATACAACAGGTATTGTTCTCTGTATAGTTTATTTGATGGGACATTTAAATTTCTTCCAAGAGAAATCTATCACTCATTGATTAATTTGCCTGACAAAAAAAATATCTTCTTTGTTCACTGAAATACATGTATGAACTCACATAAACTGCATGTGATACAGTATTTATTCAATATCAATAATATATTTTCAATCTGTTCAATATAAGCACTGATTTAATTATAAAAAGTTTATTTCTGATTTTTTTTAACTACTGCATGCATTTATGTTTTAAAGAATTTGCATGAATTTTGTGGTTGTTCAGTTATAAAGAATACATTTATGAAGACCTTTATTTAAACATTATCATTTCAAGTTTTTACTTATAAACAGACTAAAAAAAAGCAAATTTTAATAGGTAAAATGTTGAAATTTGATCAGAAATCAACTTTTAATTTTTAAATCAGTGTTTATATCAAACAAATTGAAAATGTGTTATTGATTGAATGAATACAACATCACATGCAGTTTCATAATTACTTATTTGTACATGTATTTCCATCATTGACAGTTCAATTTTTTGTTCAGGTAAATTAATCAGTGAGTGATAGATTTCTCTTGTAAGAAATTTAAAGGTCCCATTGAATAAACTAAACAGAGAACACTACCTGTTGTATTTGTTAGATGGGACAATAGGACTTACAAAAGTTTAAATGGACAGGTAACTTGCAGGTGAATCTATGGAAAACTATCATAGGATTCGCAATAACAACATAAAGATGTTTATCCTCAGTATATTACTTGTTATAGTAGTACAAGCAACCAGCAACGTTCTTTACTCCTGAGGGAATGTTTTCATGTGCACAACTTGTAACAAAAAATAAAAAGTCCAACAGTCTTTCGTCTGAAATTGTTAACCAGATCATATTTCTAAACAAGAACAAAATCAAAGTGACCTGCGGTGAACCCTACGCAACTGATTAGAGACATTTTTAACGGTGTTTGCACACGGATCAACACTTTCATGGATTAATAATTATACTGATCACAAGCCGTAAAAACTTACCTTTGTTTGTTAATCAAAACTTCTATGTAAACGTGATTGGTATGAGGAGATGTACATTTAAACTAATTTAATTACTCTGTATTTGAAACTTAACTATAATTGTTTAATTTACAATTTAAAGATAGGCAAAAATACGAAAGCGATAATCCAACCTAAAAGTCGAAAACAAACAGGCTAAAAAAATCAGACAAATGATAGTGCAAAAAAAAAAAAAAAAAAAACACAGAAAAAGTAAGACTAAACAACACGAAAAAAAAAACACAAGTAAATTAATCAAGCCGTATCATGAAAAATACTCCTCATGAACAGACGATACATATATTACCTACTTTGTCGGACTAAATATGCAAATATTTAGGATTTTATTGGAAAATGGTTCATGAACACGTATACAAATAATAATTTCTATTTTGATTTGTAGAAACGGCGGTCGGTAATTCATTGTTTAATTGACACAACAAAAAAACAGAGGATCAAGCTATTTTTGTAGTACGTTTGTCTTTCGTTAATATGTTTATGAAAGGTTATAACAAACACACTGCATCCAACCTAAAATCTAAACTTTTCGATAGACATTTAAGATTCATCCGAGTACTCGCGAGTACTCGAGTATCATGACCGAGTATCTGAGTATTAAAGTTCAGATCTTTTGACATCCCTACTTTAAAGTCATATGAAACTTCAAATTAAAAAAAAATAGGCATATGTTTTTTATAACTAAATGGCTAGTTTCTATTACAAAACTTATGTACGTCTACTTTTTTTTTCAAGAAAATTCTATAATTTGTCCAAATTTAAAAGAAGTTTTCTTTTTTTATTGCTTGCTTCCAGCAAACAATTCAAGGACAAGTTTTCCACATGCAGAGTGACCTTTCTTGTAAAAATCTGGTGATCGCAATATGCAAGTGCGAATAGAAAACCAAAGGTAAACATCGCTCCCACATCAAGATAAACTATATCTTATTGTACCTGTTATACACATGCTTACCTGAATTTCCATGTTTCTTTGTTGATTGTTTACAAAAGGTAATTTCGCCGGTCACTCATTTCATTTGATTTTAACCTTGTGCTTTTCAAGTTTCTATAGTTACCTTCCCATCTGTAGAGTTGGGTCTGTACAGAAGACTTGACCTTTGAACCCAGTGTATTCTGTGATGTATGGTAATGCTAACATGACATTGTGATTTGATATTAAAATGGCGTCAATCTGGGAGAGATCTGTCATTCCAACCTGTTAGATAAAAGTCACTTAATGTTGTCAAATGAAAAGGACATTTAAACTCTGGCATATAGTTGTCTCGTTGGTTATTTTAGCATATCTTATTACTTTCATATAAAATGAGAAGAAGAAAAATTACATTGAAAACAAGAATGAGAAATAATTAGAATATGCATGACTTCATAAACCTTTGATGTTACCTAGAAATAACTATATCTAAGTACATGTTAGATATTCAGTATTTTATATAAACCTCTCATGTTGTTTTTTTTCTGCAGTGAATATAATGTATAATAAAGAGGACTTTTTTATGTTTTTAGTGAATGAGAAAAGGATATTTTTTTAATCTTACAAGAAATAGAAGTGCTGCTACATCCAAAATATTTTTTTAACCGGTGATATAAAACCAAAAAACATTTCACCATCATTGTCACATACATGTAGTTTATTTTACATCCAATCTTTATTTTCTCTTGTACAAACCTCTGGCGTCAGGAATTCCAGGCAGCCATTGACAAAAATATTTCCTCCTGATTCTTTTAGTTCATCTTCCTGAAGACAAAATAAAATTGAAAAGAATTTTGATTAAAAATGATTGGCTGTCTGCTGGCCAATACGAAATATGATCATGCTGACTTTCATAAAACTTAAAAAATGTTTAAATCTGCTCAATTTTATGCACCTGTTCGAAGTTAGGAGCCTGTTTTTCAGTGGTTGTCATTTGTTGATGTGGTTCATACGTGTTCTCGTTTTTTTTAAAATAGATTAGATAATTATTTTTCATGCTTGAATTGTTTTACACAAGTCATTTTGGGGCCCTTGATAGCTTGTTGTTCAGTGTGAGTCAGGGATCGTTGGGACTTTTTTTGAGAATTGTTTCATTGGCACTCGTTACACATCTCCTTATTTTTATATCTTTATAAAAGGACACATTTCTGAGTGTTACATATATGAGGGCCATCAGTTGTTTACTGATGTGCCTATATTTCAGTACCTGTTTTTATTGTTCTTGGTCTGATTAGGCATTACATATTTTTCACTGGATATACATGTACATGATATATGGGATATTACATAAACTAAGGACCAACAAATGACTTATTTTAAGATATTAAACAAATAGTGAAACCAAACTTACATCAAGCCCCTCTTTATTATTAGGTGGTGTCCATGTCTGTAGGCTAGAAAATTTGGTACTGAAAAAAAATAAATGGTATTTACTGATAGGTACATTATCAAAACCTATGAATAATTCCCAAGCCCTATACTATAGAATTAATAAGAACTATTAAATAAATATGCTTTAGCCTTTGTTTATGATGTTAGTTTTTTTATTTTGGTTCATTTTATGTTTCTAAGTTTATTGGGGTTTACGTTTCCTGAATAAGCTTAAGGTAGATTCATGGTATACCGCCATCTTGGATTGAACAATCACAGTAAAAAATTGGTCTAGTTATTTGCCTAAATCTGCAAATTTGAAGACAGATTTGCAATTTATTGGTTAGACTGTTTAATAATATAAAGAAAACTTGGCAATTTATTGTATAATCCAAAATATTTAAACAAATATAATTTTTCTTGCTTTTAGAATCATTTTTTTCAAACGAGCCATTTAAGGGAAGATAACTCTTTTAGTAAAAAATCTATACTGGACAGATAGGGAATTTTTTTCTTTTTACTTGTAGCAAGAAAACAAGTTCGGTGACACCATTTTTTCTTTTTATTTTCTTAAAACATATTACAAAACCTATCTTTCACAATTTTTTTCAAAATTCTATCTCATAGATTTTTTTTTATGCACACAAATGTGTTTTCCCATGAACAATCTAACCAAATTTAGGCAATTTTCAACGACTCATAGCTTGAAAAATAACACGGTGACCCCTCCTTTTTATTATATATTTGAAAAGAGCATATTAAAATCTTCATTCTGGCTAAGTATAAACAAATTCTGTCTCAAAAAATATTTACTTATGATCTACCTTAAGTCTACATTATCATTTAGGGGCCAGCTGAAAGTCCGCCTCTGGGTGCACACTTTTCTCCCTGTGTTGAAAATGCCTGGTATTCCGAATTATTTTGACTTCATGTACTTATGTATGGTATGTTAATCTTCAGTGATAGACTGCTTCTTATTTGTATGTTTCTGTGGTTGCTTCTGTTTCCCAAACCCTCCTAAACTTTTTTCCTCGTATCTGATAATTTTCGGGAACGGATCGAGAACTTTTTAAATGGTCCAGTTTTCATCCATGCTGGTTGGTTGTTAGGTACAACGCTAGTGTGGCAAAGGTGGATCCTGTCAGATGCAGGGGGTCACAGTAAAAAGTAAACTTGAATTTGAACAAGATGAATCAACACCTAAACCGGTTATTGTGCGGTTGGGTAACAGTGAAAAAATGTCCAATGTTCATCTCAATAGAACTAGGAAGTTTTTAGATTGGTTTGTTAGTCATGGAATTATGATAGTATAGGCAATGTATAATAACTTGTTTTCAATGCTGTGACACTTAAAACTGACCCTAAACATTGCTAAATCCAATGTATTTTTTGTCATATTTGGTTTCTTTTGTGCAAGTGTTTATATTGGACAAGATCGTGCAGAGTTTGTGTTTCTCAGTCCTTGATTTTCTATGTTATGTTTTGTAGACCATAAAGTTTGTATTCATATTTTGCCATGGTGTTGTCTGTTTGTTTTTAATTTATGATTTTGAATACCCCTTTGATAATTAATTCTTATGCCACTCTTTTGTAACACACGAAGACTGCAGAAAAAAAGTTATAACTATAAAAGACTGATTGTAAGTATACTGAATTCTTCATGATCTATTTTAGTCATGTTAGTTGTTGTAAGTTTTTTATAAAATTGACTCCAGAACAGTGGTTTCTTTTACTTGTGTGTTTTTTTTTAAATGTAGTTTTTTTCAAAGGAAATCTATTCAAATAGGTTTCCAATTTTTACACCGACAATGAGCATGATGAGAGAAATATAGATTCTACAAGTGTGTTACACTATTTCTCCACTTAAGCCAGATGAATTTTAATATTTAAAGGCTTTACATTTTTTAAAACACAAGTAAAAAAATCAGTGTTCTGGAGTCGGTTTTGTAAAAAACTTACAACTAGAGCTTTATAAATTTATAAAATTTAACTGTTGAGAGTGGAGAAGTATTGTAATACATGGGTTATCACTGGTTATAGTGGTGTGATATGTTTCTCTAATTATTTGTATCCTTGATTTTTCAAAGATTTGCAGAATTTAGTTGTGTTTTTTAAATGTGGGTCATCATTTTCCAGAAAAAAAAAGGATATCTTCACAATTGGTTGGGAAATGTGAAAAAAGTGAAAGAATTTGGGTACACTGACCTCTGTATAACAGGAAGTGGTAAGAATTTTAATATTTCTTTAACATCAAGTCCACAATCTAACATCAGTGTTACACCTTTAAAGTGGAGTATAAAACATGGCTTGCTTGGATTGCTGGACAAACACGACTGTAATTAAAAGAAAATATCAATATGTATGTTATATGCTGATGGATTATCAAATTCATGTATATTCCATGACAAAACTTGACTATATCACTTTCTTGAATTTTTACATTGAAATCATGTTGTTCCAAAGAAATTAGTTGTCTGGGAAATGTTTCTCAGAATAGTTTTTTTATCTTTTACATGTTGCAACCGTTCTGTATTTATTTTGAATTTGGGATGTGTTTTTTTATCACCACTCAGTATTTTATTCATTTGAATTAAGGAGATCAGGTATGAACACTGACACTAGGTCAAGTAAATAATTTGAGAATAAATACATATACATGTATAATGTAATTTTATTATTCTTTTATTCACAATATATATGTGGTTTTTAGCTTGATACTAACCAATGCTTATATTCCAAATATATATGTATATGTCTCTATTATTGTTGTTGTTACCAATTATGTAAATCAATTGTATCTGATTTTTTGCCCTTTATGGGCCCTGTAATTTGGGAAATAGAAATATTCTATTCTATTCTATTCTATTCATTCAATGATTGTCGGAGTAGTTTTTAAAAAATACTTGTCAATATAAAATTATAATAAATACAAAAACTTATACCCTGCACCCCTTTTTATATTTTAGAAGGTGTTCTGATTTGGAACATCTTTTTTATTTCAGGGGAAACAAGTATTATGCAGAATAAATATATGTTCTCGTTTCTTGTTTTTTATATAGACTAGACCGTTGGTTTTCCCGTTTGAACCGTTTTATACATGTCATTTTTGGGGCCCTTTTATAAATGTTATAGCTTGCTGTTTGGTGTTAGCCAAGGCTCTGTGTTGAAGACCGTATTATGACTTATAATGGTTTACTTTTACAAATTGTGACTTGGATGAGAGAGTTGTCTCTTTGCCACTCATACCACATCTTCTTATATCTAATTACCTCTCTGTTTTTTTAGGCTCTCATGCATATTTTCTTTAAAAGATATTTAGCATAATATATAATGTCTTTTAATGTTGTCATAATTTCATTTAGGTGTTTGACCTTTTTATAGATACATGTATGCCTGGGTTTTGAAATTGACCATTAACAATGATTAATTTTGGTAACTTATCTACTTGTAGGAGTCAATATTTGCAACTTTTTAATTCAGGTCAAATATTCCTTGCTCAACACTAACCATGATAATTGACATATTGAAATACCAGGGGTCAAATTAAAGCTTTTTTGTGTACTGGCCAGTTAGACCAGTGGACTAAAAAATCTACTGGTCCTGCAAAAATGACATTCATTTGACAACCCCTTACATGACTATACTGTATAAATGATAGATTTTTACTTTTTATTTTCATGCTTTCTTTTACATATGTTAGACAGGAAAAAGAGAGAATCTCAATCCCGTTTTTGATAAAGGCTTTGATAATCTCAAAGCTTTTCTTTATGAAAATCAGAATCAATGACAGAAAAAATGTCAACATTGTCTTCCACATCATCACAATCCTCACGAAGACCATAGGGTGCCTGACTGGGTCGTCTGGAGCGCTGCCTAAAAATGTTCCACATTTCAATAGCTGGGACATTAACTTTTATTTAACAATTCACAATTTCTTCCCAGGATTATTTATATTTCATTTCCTTTTGTCAATTTCATAAACTTTATTTCAATCTTCCTTTTGAATGACATTTATTTATTTTTTTGTCCGGCAGTCCTTCCAAAAACTGATTTCCAGATAAATTTGTTAGCAAACAAACCGAAACTGCGATGCAATCAGGGATTTTTATCGACAAATTTCTACTGGTCAGCTGTACCACCAGCTGACAAAATCTAATGGTCTGACACAAATTCTACTGGTTTTGATTCACCGGACCAGCGTCAATTTCGATCCCTGTATTGAAGTCATAATTTGTCTTAAATTAAAGGGAGACGAATCTTGAAACCTACAAATTTAGACCTCTATGAGTCAAAAGCAGATTTAGACTAACATATCATGTTTACGTCTGACTGTTTATGACAAATGACAGTAACCATGGTAACAATTCTTGAAAAAATGACATTAACAGTAAATTGTTGGTGCAGATAAAACAAACCTTTTCTTTTTGATATATAAGAAAATCAAAAACTTTGTTTAAACGAATCAAGCTTAATTCTTTTCTACATGTAAAATAATGTTTTCATACCTCTGACAAACCACTATAAGGATATTTTGATAAATCACAATAAAGTTTTAACCAATACACCTTATCGCTATTTGTCCGCCATTACTGGATATTACACAGGTTCCCGTAAAAATTTAACGTCACAAAACAAAATATCTGACGCCACAATGGAAAAGTGATTGTTGTATGCGTCAAAAGTTCAAGCGGCCGGGTCAGCCTGGATTAGCGATAAGGTGTATATGATGATAAACGGTAGTCAGAAATTACTGTTCGACATCTGACAGTATTAAGGGGCATTCATATCTTCATCTTGTTCATTTTAGACTCAGTGGTCCATATAATTATGACGTCTTGAAACATGTTGTGAAAAGCTATTTCTTTTTTATTTGTGACACCTTCTTATGTCTGAGGAAGGTGTCACAGAAAAAGAAATCAAAATATACCTTTCCAGGCGTCCCACTATCTAATATGTTTTTATGAGGTTGTTATTTATATTTTTTTACATGCTCCGCAAAGGTAGTTTGATATTTAGATTTGAATTAAAATATATATTTTGTTTTTGATCTGTAAATCAACTTGCCAGCTTCATATTTTGTCTTCCAGTCAATGTGTGGTTCTTTCACTTTCGAGGGAAAATCTCGCGTCAGTAAAGTGTTTTATTTGGTGAGAAACAGAATTATAAAATGAAGATCAGAATCAATTTAGCGCTTTAGAGAACAACTTCCGGTCAAAGTGAAAGAAGAAATTGTGCTTGTTGATATATATTTTCAAAATACTTGTTAGGTGCACAAAACAAAAGGTTTGCGACGTTTTAATAATGGTTCATGCTCTTTGTTGAATAAAAGAAGGTGGTAATTTTTTGGTAAATTCAATACAAATTCTCCTAATCTGATAATTGAAACATGTGAAATAAACACTGATAAGGTTCATCATAACAAATGGACAAATATGGCAGAATTTTTAACTCAAAAATTATTCTGTGTGCAGACTTACCTGTGCAGTTTGTAAAGTTTTAAGGCCTTATATTAATATGAGGCAGGAATTACCTGTATATGGGGATGAAGTCTGTTTTATTATTTTTTTAATTCAAACATATTGATAAAAGAAACGGAAATACCATAATGTTTCCGATATTGGTTCTGTTGTTCATGTTGTTAGGGATTTAGTTGTGACGATACTTAAGTTATGAAGTCATATTCAATGTAAAGAAAGAAACGCTGTCAACCAGGTAACGTTTTTTTCATATCAAACAATTATAAAAAATGATGGGGTGTTGAATTCCTTCCTATATTTGTTGATGTGTTGATAAACATACATTTTATTCAAAGTCTCATGCCAACAAGACCATAAACGGAAGTAGATCTGGAAAAAAAGTTAACGATTTGGAGTTCATTAGTATGTTAGTAGAATGAAAAATTCGGGAAATTTTCCCGAAAATTTTAGATTTAAAAAAAAAAAAATTTTAACTGTAATTGGGGACTTCGTCCCCATATGATTAAAATATGCACTACTAGAACACTACATGTATTACTATTTCTGAAGTAGTTTGAGCCCTGTTAAGTATAATTTACTATTGTGGTAAGTGTCTGGCTGCAAAAGGCATGCCAAATTATTATTGCATCTGAACCTTGCCATTCGGATGGTAGAGAGGATGAGATTTACTGGTCAGCGTGCACACTTTTATCTTCATTCCATTTACTCACAGATGGGGAAAGGTAAAGGAAAGTCTTGTCACCCAACCTCATCTCTTCTATTCCTTGATAACTCTTTGTTGCCTTTGTTTCTTTCTCTTGATTGTAGAACTCAACTCCTATGTCACTTTTCTACAAACTTTCTATGTTATGTATGTCTTTGCATGTATAATAACAGTTTAACAGCCTATTTTTCTTAGTGCTTTGATATATATCTGTATATTTAGCTGAGTGTTGGTGTATTAGTCTACTTATCATGCTTATATATAATAATGAGTTATGATGAGTTACAGCTCAAGATACATTTGGTTAAGCACACTGAATTTCGATGAATAATTAAGGGCTTTGGATTGAAAATACATTTATCATGTTTATACAGACTTTCTTTCTCAAATTTTCACTCCTAAAAATGGCTTCAAACTTTTTGTGCAATTAAGCTGGCCATTCAGCACATTGGTTTCATCATGTTCATTATACAATTTCAATGTACAGACTTATTTTTTGGGAGCAATGCCATAGCTTAAAGATTAAGATCAATAGGCAAATTAAATTACACAAGACACAATATAGAAAACTAAACACTAAGCAACATGAACACTGACTAAAAACAGCTCTCAAATGGAGACAAATTGAATTTAGGAAGAACTCCTCAGACATATGTGTGTTCCACACTTATTTAGTTTTGTATTTGTTGTTTTCAGATCATGGCAAGTGTTGATGATACACTTCTGGTGAGACATCTCCCGTCACAGCTCTCCAATGGAGACAAGGAAGAACTCCTCAGACATTTTGGAGCAGTTAGGGTCAAAGTGATGGGCGTTAGAGGAGCAATGGTGACTACTTAAAATATATAAATATATTTACTGTAAATTCTTACATTATTACAAGGTTTATATTAATGCGAATAATGCAAAAACCTGAGTTTCCCAATAATAAGAACACACATACTTATATAGAATGCATATATCTGTACATTTGTATGTAGCTTTTCCTATTGATAATATTTATTAGTTGAAAGATTTTCCTAGATTTTTTTAATTCTAATAAACTCACCTTTCATATACTGTGAAAGTACTTTAATTCGTGGTTATCAATTTTCGTGGTTTCAGCAATATTGACATGTTCATGGATTTTTAAATTCATGGATTTAAGTTTTCTAGAAAGAAAAAAAAATTAAATTTGAAGCTTTTAGAATAGACGGTTACACTTACATGACTTACATTTGTAGTCTGGATTGAAGGAAATTGCTTAGTAAACATTGACCCTTATAAATCTTAGTGACAACACTAATTAACCCAAGATAAAGTGATCAACAAATTAAAGACCATCAAATGTGTTAATTAGGCCATAAACATGTCACCTAAACATGCTAAAGAAAACAGTAACATGAACAAATGCTATAAACATGATAAACGTATCTTGAATTGTAAAATAATTTTTATCAAAATCCAGCCCAGCATGAAATTTTTATTTCCCATATGTACTAGAACTATGAGAATATAAAATGAACACTTTATCAATACCGGAAATCTGACTTTCATCAATATAAATATTTTTATGAGAATTAAAAGATCAAAAGTTGTACAGTTTAGGTTATTAAAGATTAAATGGATATAATCCTGCATGCAGTTGTAGTTCATAGCTAGTGCATTTGCCCTGTGACTACTATCATAGTATTTTCAGATTTGGCGTTATTCAATATATATCCTCTGGATCATATATAACAGTAGTCAAACCTACATGGGTATCTTTCCATGTCTTGATTTGGACAATCGTTGTTTTATTTCGTTGGATACTTAAACTTGTGGATAAAGCCATCCTCGAAAACCACGAAATTTGGTACCCCACAAAAAAAAATACTTTCACAGTACATGATAAAGACACATGATAGATGTCAAAAATGAAACACTATAATGATTTTGAAAGTTTCAATAAGACTTTGGATCCATGATTTCACACTCAAGTAATTATAATAATTACTTTATTTAGGAAAAATAAGTTAGTACAATACATGCAATACTTATCTCCCCTGATGCCCTTTAATTTGAATATCTCAAAATACAAATGTATAACAATAATATAATTTATACTGCAATCAGCTATTTCACTATTCAGATAAAGCTATACGTATAAACGTTAGCTTTATACGTCAATGACCTCAACTAACCTATAAGCCCCGCCTTCTTACCGGAACTACTGTATTTCATCAACAACGTCACGTCACAACCAGGACAATGTGTAGTAACAATGGTCAAACTTTTATGAATTTAAACTTGTTTTGTCTTCAAATTGGTAATTTATATACCATGTTTATTAAATGTTATTATTTAAGTTCATTTTTCTTTCTAATTCCTTAAAATGTCAATGTCCTACCGCCTGAACTACGGTCATAGGGAAATACCCCAAAATGGTACCCCAAGAGGGAAATTCCAAACACTTTTTTTTTTACAATATTTATTAGGCCACGGTTTTTTAATTTGTTGGTTTACGGATTTTCCCCATGAAAAAGTCGGGTTGGTCGGTCAGGAAAAAAAAGAAAAAAAATCATCTTTGAAGACAGAAAAATATGCAAAATCAATATATATTTCACCTTTCTAACAATATGTTTGTTATGCCATTTTATCATCATTTCTTAAATTTTAGTTCAATGAAATATTATTGCTCAGCTGTTATAAACATCGCATGACATTGTCTAATAAGTTACAGTAAAAAAAAAGGGGGGTGCACGGACAAAGATGAAATTAAATCGTCATTTCAGAAACAAGAAAAATAGATTCGTGTAGCTCTTAATCAATTCCAGAAAACTTGGTGAATAATGATCTTCAAGCACGAAAACTGATAAAGAAAAAAATGTAAAAACGTCGTACGAAAATAAGTTTCAACACACGTGTCAAAAACCTAATAGACTCGTCCATTGGCAAAACGAGATTATCGGGTCAATCTGTTGTCTCGCATTCCCGTTTTTTATCCAAATGGACGATAATTTTTTTATTATCTATGAAACAAGAAAATTCCAAAGGATTTGTTAATATTCAATACTTCAACTTGATGCCTTCAACCTATCAACATTTGGACAAGTCTATTTCTATGAGATGATGCATCTTACGGACTGATGACAAATAAGGAAAACGAACTTATTGTGTAATTGGTTTTAAACACAAGTTTCGTTCCGCAAAATTATTTGTGCAAACGACATTTCAAGGTCAGTTATTATGATAATTGATTTGTCTATATTTAAAAACGTAAACTGGAAGTTTTATTTTTTCACAACAGCAAGTGTTATCAATTTTGTTAGTGATTAATGCATTTCATTTCATAAAAAAAAATTATTTTAATTATTTTTCAGGGATAATGCATTTCTTAGGGTCGGCGGGAATAAAAAAGCATGAAAAGTCAATTTTATTTTTATTCTGGAAATCGGCAAAATCGGGTTGGCGGATCCGTAAACCAACAAATTAAAAAATCCTGGCCTTACATACTTTTTTTTAATTTTTAATTTTTTATGGATTTCAGTATAAAAACTATATACGTATAGTGTCTTGAAATATGAAATTTATTTGTATTTGGCACAAAACAGGGGAAATGCTCGGTAGAACCTCGCATTTCCCCCGTTTCTAAGCCTCATACAAATAAATTTCATATTTCAAGACACTATATGTATATTGTCTAAATATACACATACATACATACATACAAACAGCTTTTTATGCAACACAAATGGCAGAAAATAACAGAATCGCTTCATGAACATATTTTGTTAATTAATGATATACAAGACAAAATTAAATATATGGATTTTTTTTAATATAGATATTTTCCATCTGATAATCACATTTTTTTCTTTTTTACAGAAACATACAGCATTTGTTACATTCTCAGACAGTATGCATGCAGCTAAGGTTTGTTTGTTTTCACTTGATAAAATGTAAAATATGAAACAATATGTACAATTGTACATGGTGTGTATGTGTTGTTCCAAAATTATTTAAAACATGTATATGAGTGATTCTTTAAGAACTTTAATCAGATAGTTGATTGCCAAATATCCATCATTTCCATAAATATAAAAAAGAAGATGTGGTATGATTGCCAATGAGACAACTCTCCACAAGAGACCAAAATGACACAGAAATTAACAACTATAGGTCACTGTACGGTGTTCAACAATGAGCAAAACCAATACCGCATTGTCAGCTATAAAAGGCCCTGAAATGACAATGTAAAACAATTCAAAAGAGAAAACTAACGGCCTTATTTATGTTAAAAAAACAAATATGTAACATATAAACAAATGACAACCACTGAATTACAGGCACCCGACTTGGGACAGGCACATACATACAGAATGTGGCGGGGTTAAACATGTTAGTGTTTGTAAAAATAAATAATTCAATTATGTGTTTTTTGCAGGCATTAAACAGGTTGCATCAACTTGAGGTATTAGGATGTAAACTAGTGGCAGAATTTGCTAAGAAATCTCAGCAGAAACATTTCCCATCCATATCAGACAACCAAAGGTAGGAGAAAAGATCTACTAATTTAATGTTCTTATATCTGTATCTTATTTTAAATTTATATAAATGAAATCTGAATAAAGACTGTATATGTACAAACGTCACAACAGGATTCTTTTGACATCAAGTACCAATATCATAGTGAATGTTGTGAATGTTAGTTCAACAACTGCAATTTCTTTGGTCAATCATAGTACAATGTAAGTCATTGAATTTGAAACAGGTGTCCTGTAATAATTTTATTGCTTTAATAGGGGAAGAAAGGTCACAGAAGAGAAACTGGACAAGAGAACAGAAGATAAAACACAGAATCTGCCTTCAGCTGATACAGTGTATAAAAAATGGGGGTAAGATCATACCAAATAAACCTTATCTTTTTAAGTACCGTAAAAGTTCATGTATTATACGCATTTATAAATAATCACAACTTTCAATTTGTAAAGGTAAACAACATTATGGAATTAACATTTTTCTCATTTCTTACTTGTAGTTTTGTATAATTAGCACTCCTGTCTGGCAATGTACATTTGTAAGAAAAAAATCTGTTGGTTATTTATTAGATGATTTAATAATTGTAATATTGGACAAGGAGGATATCATTTTATTTTCAACTAGATATTACAACAATTCATATATTTTTGCAGGGTAAATTATCCTAAGAACCCCAAACTGTGTTACTTGTATCCACCACCCACAGTCAGTATCATAACAAATATAGCTAATGCTCTAGCCTCATGCCCTAGGTTCTATGTACAGGTAAGTTGACATCGAACTTAGAATATCTAAACTTGCCTTGATTTTTGTCCTAGGAGGACATCCATTTAGAATATTTTGCTATAAATGAGTTACTGGGTGCAAGTACGATAAGTTGTATTGTTCACAAACAAAAAACTTAATAAGCCTCCTGTCATAACATTAAATATTTTATGAATTTAAAAATATGAAATGTAATATTAACGTGAATATTTTAGCCATTTGATAATTTGAATGCATTTTAACTTTGTATAGGTGTAAAATTTGTACATTAAAGATGAGTTAACTCTTCACATCACTTTAGGATGTATTTTTTCAAATTTAAAAGTTCACAAAAGAAGTGAAAATGTCTTAGTTTATACAGTAAATGTGCTGTATACCTTATAGCGGGTTATTTTTGACAAAATTTGTAAAATTCATTTGAAAATGGATACAAAATATTTTGGCGGTTATTATTTTGGCGGATTCAAAACTTTTATCAATAACATTGCATGTACACTTTTAAATTGGCGGAATTTATTTTGGAGGTTTTGTTCTATCAGCGTAAATAAGCGAAAGTTTACACCCTGCGAAAATAATCTGTTATACAGTATCACCCAAGTCATAATTCTATATATATTAAGACAAATTATAGTTACTATTTTGATTTCAGGTTTTGCATTTAATGAATAAGATGAATTTACCAGCTCCATTTGGTGCAGTAACTCCTACCCCTCCTATCGTAAGTATAAATTCTCTGTATGACACCCTTAAAATGGTCTATGATAATTCAAAAATATTGCTTTTGTAGAATAGTATTGTTGATATCAAATTCTTAAGTCAATTAGCTTTTAGAGTAAGGATCAATAAGTTTACCAGGATCATTCCTAAATTTCTAGGGTACGGTAAAACACATCTCTGTAAAAATGTGGATGTGCGCGCTATCCTGTTTGAAATAAGTTTTAGGTACAACTGTTCTTCAAACTCAAATCTTGATATCTTTGGAAGAATTTAGTAAAAGTTTTAAGTTATTTGTGGTACCAAAATCCCTGATTTACCGGTAATTCATAAATTATGTTGGTGAAAATCTACAACATCTACATACATTGTATTTTATTTTACAGCCTTTAAAAGAATCAGCTGTGATACATGAACCGGACAATACAAAAACAGAGGCAATGGATGTCTCTAGTACAGAGGAATCAGAAATAGAAAGTGAGGGAGAATCTCAAAAGTAAGTTATACTTATGTGAGGGAGAATCTCAAAAGTAAGTTATACTAATGTGAGGGAGAATCTCAATAGTAACTTATACTCTTGTGAGAGAGAATCTCAATAATAAGTTATATTAATGTGAGGGAGAATCTCAATAGTAAGTTATACTAATGCGAGAGAGAATCTCAGTAGTAAGTTTTACAAAGTGTGAGGGAGATTGACAAAAGATAGTGTAGTGAAAAGTTTAGGAGAATTTCTTAAATTGTAACTTTTGACAAGTATGAGGGAGAATCAGTATCTCAAAAGTGAATTTTACAAAATGTGGGGGAGAATCTCATAAGCATGTTCTGGAAAGTGTTAGGGAGAATCTCAAAAGTTAAATTTGCAAAATGTAATAGAGATTTTAAGTAAGCTCTCCTGGAAAGTGATGTAATTTTCAGTAATATAGTCATGAAAATAGTTTAAATTGTTTACAAAATACACAAAACTGTTACCTTGATCTTCAAAATTCACTAAAAGGATTTCTTGCAAACATTTAGTATTTTGCAAATAATTGATTAATTTTGTTTTAGAAAAAGCACTGATCAGCCCTCATTAAAAAGACATATGAGGAAAAAACCAAAACTATCTAGCAAGCGTCCAAGATTTCTAGAAAATTTGGAAATTCCTGCTCCATCAAATGTTCCTGTCATGATGCCAAGTAAAGTCTTTGAAAATGTACAAGAACAACTTCAAGCCAAGAAAATACAAATGAAAATACCAGAAGCCATTGTCCATGAACAACCACAGGAAACAACAAATCCAGGTAAGATGGATACCAGAAACAATCATTATATGCTAAACTGGAAAATGGAATAATATTAATTCCAAAAGTCAAGACCAATCACAAGGAATTTAGTAATTAGGTCTTTTAATTCCTGCAATCAATGAGTCTCTCAATTCAATTTTTGACTAATTCATTGATATAACACAAAGCTTAAGAAAGATAACATTTTAAAGCACTTAAACAGTACATGTTCTATTGTTTCTGTTATATCTAATTAAATATTTTTAAATGCATTTAATTAAAGAATGCCATCAGTTGGTTTTTGTTTTTTTTACGTACAACCTATTTGTCATTAAGACTGCAACCAAACAACACATATTTTTTTTTATCTTTTTTCATCATACAACCTCAAACAATAGCCAATGTGATAAGCACCAATTCACCTCAAGTTGTGAATAAATTGCAGCAGAGAAGCAACTGATGATCTTCTATCAACTCCAGAGTACTCGGACTTCATCCTTAGATATTACCTTCCTGCCATAATATAGCCAAATCTGCTGAAAGTGATGTTAAACACAATCAATCAATTTACTGTTCCTTAATGTCAAAAAATATGCATATTTGTAATGTAAAAAACAATTAGGTTTCTTTAAGTTATTTAAAAGAGAGGTTTTGTGTCAGAGTGAATCTATTGGTGTTAGAAGGAGTTAGTTTAAAAAGTAGTTTTGTAGCTATAGGTGCTAGGTGAACAATTTATCATGTTAATGTTCTTTGGACTTGATTATGTTTCTCATTGGTACATCCACATACGACGTCTTACAATTAATTTAAGTGAAAGTGATTTTCAAGTTGTTATCTTTTACAGTACCTGGTTTTCTGTCGGATGTTCTATCATCATTAAACAGAACAGAAGAATCTACAACTGATGGAGGATTTGGCAAGATAGAACCTGTTAAAAAGGTAATCATAGGTTTAATCATTTGACAATGTAATGAAATATTCATACTTATATACTATAAACCAACTTATTTTAACGAGCGATTTTATTTGACAACTTTCGCGAGTAGAAAAATATAGTGAATATAAATTGTCGTGAATATGTAAAACTTGGATCTTCCCTCATTAAACTTCTTCAAGTAAATCAGAAAATTGGGAAGTGGTCAATAAAGAGTAAAACATGAAATAAAGTATTCACGAAAATAACTTGGTTTACATTATTAAGAAATAGATATTCTGATGGATGCAATTCGAGCAAGATTTTTTGTCTTTTGTCTCTATATTGGAGATCAACTTGCACAAATTTCTTCATACATCAGTATATTTTAACTAGTCATTCTGACTGCTAGACTTTAGATGAAGGTGTTATCTGAGCCTCGTTTAGTTCAACCCTACAATATAGTTAGGATCTCTTATCAGATTTGTTGGTAAATGTACCACATGTTTCAATATCATCCAAAATGATGTTCAAGGGAAATAACTCAAATTAGGAAATTACATGACTTCATAACCTATCTGTAGATTCAGACCAAGACTAAAGATTATTATAATTATTACCATAAGGAAGTGAAGTATAGAAATAAAAGTTATGAGCCAACAAGTCAGCAACCAAATGTTGAACTTTACATTTACATTTACATAAATCATGCCTTTGGTTCATACTCTTTTGAATTGTTTAACATTTGTTACAGTAACTATTGATTCATTATCATTCATTGAATACCAATTTCTGTGGGTTTCATGGGAACAGGTGAACCACAAATTTAAATTTTCAACAAAATGCAAATGTCTTTAAAGTTGTATCCAGACTTTGGCAGAACCACATAATCATATATCCATGAAAATGCAAGGTTACTGCTATCCATGAAAATTAGTACCCACGAAAATAAATTAATCCCCAGTATCTTGGGACCTTTTATAGCCTTAGCTACCGGTGAGTTGTCCGTTTTTTGTTTATAGTTGAATAATTTAGTTTGGATGCAACACGTCTTTTGATTGGCTGACATTATTTGTTATTAGCCCATAGACATAATTTAGTCATGTGACCGTGACCTCATCAACGTTTTTTCATGGTTTCCTACGGTTAAAATGGAATTTAGAATTAAATTATAAGAAATGACTAATATTTTTTCTGTCTATTCAAAATAACATAAAAAATTCGGTGCACACTGTTAAATAACTCGCTACCCGCGTTATTCAGTGTGCACCAAATTTTTTATGTTATTTCTTCATAGACAGAAAAAATATTACAGTCATTCCTTAAATGCTGAACAAGCTCTTCTTCAATTAGTAAACAACAAGATCTCAAATCTATTTATTGAATTTCAACAGACAATAAAAAAAATCTGATATTAATTTTGTTTTTCAATAAAAATGTACAATGTTTCAGATTTCAGAGAATGTTGAAATAAAGGACACTAATTTACCTTACACAGTCGACTCAAGCAAGTTCTTATCAATAGAAGATATAAAGAGAGGAAGAATATCACAAAGTGGTTTGTACATTTATATGGTGGATAGGTTACTTGCATGAATATACATCAAATAGACAGATACTCAACAACAAAAAAAAACAATAAAAATCTGTTTGTCCATTCATTCTTTGTCAGATTATATTTTTTGAATAAGGTAGTATACATGCTCCATGAATTTGTGATCAGATTGACTTGAAACTTATTACAAATGTTTATCATGAAAGTCCAAGGTTATGCCTGCATGAATAAAGGAGTTGTTGGGAGAAAGTAACCCAACAAAAACAAAAAATCATATGTTTGTCGATTCATCCTGTATCAGATTAAATTTCGACTAAGATACCATGAATTAGTCCTTCATTGATTTTAAACTTAGTACAAATGTTTATCATAAAAGTCAGAGGTTATACATCATATTAAAGTTTTGATGCAGGTACATTATATATAACAATATGCATGCAGTTGTTGTCACATTAACATTAAATAATGCTTATTAAGTTCATTATGATTTTCAATTTTCAAAGATATGCCAGATTATAGTTCTTATTTATAAAATAATTTATATTTCAATATAATTTTATGTTTCAGAATGGAAGAATTATTCTGTGTTCAGGAAATATGAAGCTGGGGATAGAACGAAAAGATTATATCTGAAAAATCTAAATAAACACACAAGTGAACAGGTAAAACATGAAAAAAAACCTCAAGGAGTAGAAAACTTATGCTCGAAACACTAATTCAGCATTTAGATAGGTGGAATTATTGGTCTAAGTACAATAAAAGTTTTTAACCGACAGTGCGAGGGCTGTATATCAAATTCTCTAAGAAAGTACACCTATGAAATTGTAAAGAATCTGAGTAAAAACACTACCAGTTAATTAAAAGCAGCTCATTTGTGAAATTAAGAAAAAAAGTTGTGCACAGAGATGATTTGCTAATGAGACAAAATAACAACCATGTGAACAACTATAAAATACTTACATGAATAAGTTGTTGTTACTTTTGTGAAGCAATTAAAATATGAAACAAGCACACTTACCACAGATGCATATTTTTATGCAAACACTTATATTTATATTTCACCAATACTCTTACAATTTTGTACATTGTAAGAAAAAAATCATGTTTATAATTTTGTGTCTACACAAATTTTTGATACCTGAATTTACATGCTATGTTTCATATGGTTAAAACTTTGCTAACAAGAACAAACAATCAAATGAATTTCTTAAGATCCAAGTAGTAAAATTACTTTAGTCAAGCTGTCAATGTATATTTGTTCCGCCTAACAGAAGTTCCACTGGAAACTTTGTTATAAACAATGTCATAATACCTATTCCTGTTGGAACAAATATTCTATACCATTTATTCTGTTAGGAACATATACTGTAATATTTATTCCTGTGGAAATAATATTCCAGAATATTTCTTCCTTTTGGAACTTATATTATGAAGGAACTTCTATTCTGTGACAAATCAAATAGTTCACTGTTAGTTGTGTTTCTAATGAAAATTCATGATTTAATGATGATGGAAAAGTGATAGAGAGATAATGTTGTGGTGTTCTATAAAAACATTTTGTTGTTGAATCGAACAAATAGTTTTGGTAAAAGAAATAATGATATTGGCATATATATGGATTCTACCACAGCTTTTATTGTGGTAGTATATTTATCTACCGGTACTCTTGGAAGTTAAATCTTAAATATTTCTAACTGGAGGCTAAAACCATGTGATTTGAGATGATATATGTTTCACTAATGATTTTTAGACAATATGCCAAAAAAATTTTCCTTCTTTTGCAATGACCTGCCAAAACATGGTTTTTTTTTGTGACATCCTCAGGCAAGGCAGCCTTTTTTTGTGGCATCACAATGGAAAATTCAGAAAAAAATAAGAAATTTGACATCATAATTGAACTTGCCAAATGAAGAACTGAGATCAAACTTACCACATGCTTATTAAATAGAAATAAATAACAGACCAGGAAAGTTTTAAATGGGCTAAGCATCACAAAAACATGTTTATCTGGAAAACATTTAAAATGTGGTAAAAAAATCTATATTTTTCAGGATTTGGTTGATATATTTGGAAATTATATAGACTGGAATTCAGAGACCGAGAAATCCATGTAAGTATGTTTCAAGTTAGAATTACATTTTTAAATTTGGTTCACATGAAGTGCTTTTCAAACCCAATGAATTTGAAAGCCAAGGATGTTTAAGTACTTTATAATTTGTGGAGCTTTATGACCAAGATGCACCAATAAAAGAAAACTTAAATTAAATATCTTCTTGATAAAACTCTTACTTACAGGATGACTTCATAGGTACTATAATTTCACTACAGCCTCCCATGAAAGGAGGTGTAAAATTAAGTGCAAGTCTGTCGAGGTACCAAGCAGTGGTGAAAACATGACAATAAAACAACCTGCTCAAGTTTACATTAATTTAGGTACAAAATGTGTAACAATGTATAATGAAACACGACAAATAAGATTTTTGGATAAAGATTGGATGAAATGCAATCAAAACTCTTTGTTACTGACTTGATATTTAAATCTTCCAAGGCTTATCACTCCTTTTTTGATATTTATAAGAGTTAGAAGGAAGGAAGAGACAACAATTTATCTATAATATTATATATTTTTTTAGGTTTGATATACGAGTTATGAAGGAGGGGAGAATGAAAGGACAAGGATTTATCACTTTTCCATCAGAAGAATCAGCTGAGAGAGCTATGCATGATACCAATGGATTTACCCTAAACAATAAACCTATGGCAGTTGTATCCTTTATTACATATTGGGTCTCAGTGCTGGTAGGCTGAATAGTCTCACACCCTTTGACACAGATTTTCAAAAATGTCAACATAAAATTGAGAAAGGAAATGGGGAATGTGTCAAAGCGACAACAACCCGACCATAGAGCAGAAACAATCCTTGTATTTAATATTTGTCAGCTCCACATTGACCTTAAGTTTAAAAACGAAAAAAGTTTGCAACAAATTCTTCATTCAAAAACAAACCAAAATAAATCTGTAGACAAAGGAAAAACAACCAATGTTTTTATCAAATTAAACACATGGTGTTATGACAGGGTTAAATCAGGGTGTTTTTTGGGTTTTTTTTTTTTTTTATCGCAAACCTCCACCTTTAAAGGTTTCTGCAGCCTAGCATGTTTGTTGAGATTAAAGTTTTGCTCAAACCATTTGTAAAAACTAGTCATGGTACACAATCTACTGATAAACGTCTTAAGTTTGTCAATGATTAGTTGATGGTTTTAAAATAAGTACTTTATATATGGAGCTCAAGTTTACACCAATAAAATGAGTTATGAAAGTACATGTTTACAATATGACTGTCAACCCTGGAAAAAAAATTTATATTTAAAATTAAAACTATAACTTTAGTTAAATTAAATAGAAATCTATGAAATTTAAACACAAGGTTTATGACCACAAAAGGAAGGTTGGGATTGATTTTGGAAGTTTTGGTCCCAACAGTTTAGGAATTAGGGGCCAAAAAGGGCCCAAATAAGCATTTTCTTGGTTTTCGCACAATAACTTTAGTATAAGTAAATAGAAATCAATGAAATTTAAACACAAGGTTTATGAACACAAAAGGAAGGTTGGGATTGATTTTGGGAGTTTTGGTCCCAACAGTTTAGGAATAAGGGGCCCAAAGGGTCCAAATTTGAACTTTGTTTGATTTCATCAAAAATTGAATAATTAGAGTTCTTTGATATGCCGAATCTAACTGTGTATGTAGATTCTTAATTTTTGGTCCCGTTTTCAAATTGGTCTACATTAAGGCCCAAAGGGTCCAAAATTAAACTTAGTTTGATTTTAACAAAAAATGAAACCTTGAGGTTCTTTGATATGCTGAATCTAAAAATGTACTTAGATTTTTTTATTATTGGCCCAGTTTTCAAGTTGGTCCAAATCGGGGTCCAAAATTAAACTTTGTTTGATTTCATCAAAAGTTGAATAATTGGGGTTCTTTGATATGCCAAATATAACTGTGTATGTAGATTCTAAATTTTTGGTCCCGTTTTCAAATTGGTCTACATTAAAGTCCAAAGGGTCCAAAATTAAACTAAGTTTGATTTTAACAAAAATTGAATTCTTTGGCTTCTTTGATATGCTAAATCTAAACATGTACTCAGATTTTTGATTATGGGCTCTGTTTTTAAGTTGGTCCAAATCAGGATCCAAAATTATTATATTAAGTATTGTGCAATAGCAAGAAATTTTCAATTGCACAGTATTCAGCAATAGCAAGAAATTCTTCAATTGCGCAGTATTGTGCAATAGCAAGAAATTTTCAATTGCACAGTATTGCGCAATAGCAAAAAATCTTCAATTACACAGTATTGTGCAATAGCAAGTATTTTTTCAATTGCACAGTATTGTGCAATATCAAGAAATATCTAATTGCACAATATTGCGCAATAGCAAGAAATTTTCAATTGGAGTTATCTTCTTTGTCCAGAACAGTAGTTGAATCAACTTAAATCATTGTTTTATACAATATACAATGTATATTCACTTTTACTACCAACTGATAAATGAAAACAATCTTTACCATTCAGTAATAACAAGCACTTTTTTTACATTTTAATATTTTATGATGTATTTAAATGAGTAGGTAGTTATTGTTGCAAACTCTATTAGTAATTTGAATTGAGATCAGTTTTTGGAATAAGGGAAATGGGGATGTGAAAAAAAAAATGGAGGGGGGGTTCAATTTTTCTCATTTCAGATTTCATCAATAAAAAGAAAATTTCTTCAAACAGTTTTTTTTACAGGATTAATATTCAACAGCATAGTGAATTGCTCAAAGGCTAAAAACAAATTTTAAGTTGATAAGACCACATTCATTCTGTGTTAGAAACCTATGCTGTGTCAACTATTTAATCACAATCCAAATTTAGAGCTGAATCCAGCTTGAATGTTGTGTCCATACTTGCCCCAACTGTTCAGGGGTCAACCTCTGCGGTCATATAAAGCTGCACCCTGCGGAGCATTTGGTTTTAGTGGAGTATAAACTAAACAAAAGTAAAAAATAATGTAAAATCACTTTCAGAATAGAAAAAAACAAAAGGATATTGGGTATCCATTCATGTCACAAAATTAGTTCATGCACAGCAAAAACAAAACACACAAAAAGCAAAGGAACAATGCTTTTCTTGCTGCTCTTCAAATCAAAGTGAGGCCTTCAACACAGAGTTTGGTTTCAACAACTTACAAACACGAGAGAGAGAGTTGTCTCATTGGCAATCATACCACATCTTATTTTTTATATGAACACTGAATAATCAAATCTTCAATTTCAAAGCATCAATATTAACTCAACTATTACATCAAACTTGATTAAACAAAGAATTTTTTTTCCTGTATGTTTTTAATTTGTATATTAAGCAAAATATTTTTTCTCAAGTTTTAATCACTTTTTTCCTTAACAATAATCCAGCAATTTGCACGATCAGCAAAAGCCAAGGATGCCACTGAAGAGAAGTCATGACAGACAGATGGTTTATAAGGGAGAATAAGTTATTTCAAATCTCATTGAAGTTGGTTGCTGAAACTAGAGAATTTCATAGACACCATGACTTTAATACTAAACTGAATGAAAATTCAATTGTATTGGTTACAGAAGACAGACATAAATCAATAAAAATCTACAATTTGAGGATTAGTTTAGTTTAAACATATTTATTTATAGTGGATTGGGAAACAAGTTTTGCAACTTCTATTAATCCCTTTCCACTTTGTGGGTGTGAGTCCTGCCTTGTAGCGGCATTAGCCTGCTCTTTTTCGAAATCTACAGGGTGTCTGTAACGTGCAAGGGATATGGCTCTCTCTTAACATGGGTCAGCCATTCCGACGGACTATCATCGTTTCCTCAAGACCATACTCGCAAAATGGTAATTATGTTAATATGTTCTTTACAGTTATGTGCCAAATCATTAACATCATGATTTTGAATTTTAAATTTACATAAAACAAGACTATACAGGATTTAGACCTGCGTCAATGCATACTATTGATTTAAATAACATGTCCTGAAGCAGGACTGATTATTCCCGGTCATAAAAGCCAAGACAATTTCCCTTATACAATAAGTATTTTCTATTGGCTGCACAACAGATGAACAATTTGCTTACTGCTTGCAAGTTATCCAGTCATTAGAAACCAAGAAAAGTTTGAAGAAATCAAAGTTTGAATTTTGGGGACTTCATTTTTTTCTGTTCCTCTACAAAAAGAAATATTGCTGAGTTCTTTGTTTCAATTCTCTGACTTTAATTTGTCTCAACTAAAGGCTATGAAACTTCTGCGCAATGCTAATTACCACAAAACACAGAATTTGGTGGCGTCACTATTACCATTCAAGATTGATGCCCCTTGCAAATGGAAAATTTCTTGATTTTTGTTGAGTCTCAACTTTTGTCACTGAAATAGGGATTGTAATCAAGCAGCGGATACGGTTGTGGCATTTAAGCTAACTTCCTAAAAGCTTTATATTTTAGAAGGTGGAAGACCTGGATGCTTCATACTTTATATGTTGAGGCCTCATGTTACACAGTTTCCATTTGTCATATGTCCATTGTCCTTTTTCATGGTTTAGTGACTACTTGAAAAAAGTTAAGATTTTATGTTATGTTAATTTCTCCCTTATTATGTGTAATAGGATAACAATATTTGGAATGTGCATACTTTGTAAGGTCAGACAGTTATTAGTTGACCTCAACCTTCATAGATCAGTGTACAAGGTTAAGTTCTGGTGGTAAAGTCCATATCTCAGATACTATAAGCAATAGGTCTAGTATATTCGGTATATTGAAGGAATGTAAGGTGTGCATGTCCAACTGTCAGGTGTCATCTGACCTTGACCTCATTTTCATTGTTCAGTGGTCAAAGTTTTTGAGTTTTGGTCTTTTTTTCTAATTCTATATGCAATAGGTCAACTATATTTGATGTATTGAAATATGTTATGATGTGCATGTCAAGTCTTGCAGTTTTCATTTGACCTTAACCTCATGTTCACATTTCATTGCTCAGTGTTTAGTTGTTTTTTGGTCTGTTTTTCTTAAACATAAGAAATAGGTCAACTATATCAGTTGCTTGTAAGAATTGTAAGCTGTATGTATCTGTCTGGCATGGTTCATCTGACCTTGACCTCATTTTAATGGTTCATTGATTAATGCTAAGTTTTCTTAGAAATTATAAGCAATAGGTCAATCATTGTTAGTGTATTGAATGATTGTAAAGTGAACATGTATTTCTTGTTTGGTTTATATGGCCTTGGCCTCATATTCTTTGTTCATGTTAAGTTTATGTGATAGTTGTAGTAAAGCTTTGTATTTAGGACTATCAACATAATATCAATGATTAGTAAAGGTGGGACATTTCAGCATGCCACTCTTGTTACGATTGTTCTCTAATGTAAGTTTGGCCCAACTGAATGTAATGAAACATATACACTCTGCTAATTATCTTGAAAATCGGATCAAATACAAATATGGGTAGCATCACGTTTACAGTTCTTGAGTTATATCTATTTAAAGCATTATAAGCGGGGGCATCATCTGTGATACTTTCAGCAACATTTTGTACCGGTATATCCTGGAGTAGAGTTTTTATGGTTGGTTGAAGCCATTACAGCCAGAGTAGAGGGGGATTTGGAGGGGTCCTGATCCCCAAATTTGGGGCTGAAAAACAGGAAATCCCAACGTCCCGAAGTAATAAAAAATAAAATCCAAACATCCCGATATTCAAAAAAAGAAATTCAGGATCTCGAAAGGGTCAATCCCGCAATCCCGAGCTTAAAAACACCTGATCCAGACGCCCCGATAAAGGTCCTGACCCACTGAGAGTACCAGAGAGAAAAATACCTTCTGTAGGGAAACCAGTTATTCTTAACATATCTTGAACAAAAAATAGCATGGGCTTTAAATTAAACCGGCAACCTAAGTGTTAACAGGCAAGTTACAACTGTAGATCAACTTCTTAGATCATGAGGACTCTGTTAAAATCAAAGAGTAATGAACAGAATAAATAGATTGTAAAAAGTTTTTATTCAAGCAAAACTTGAGCAAACAAAACAAGCAAAATGTATTGCATAGAGTACCTTAATCACAACATCACACTATATAAATATCAAATACATCGCAATAAATCATAACATTATCTTTCTTTATGGACACACAGATTTTGATAAACATTAATGTGGCCTAAATTATTTTTTCTTGTTACCAATTTGTTTGAAAATATTTTAAGCCAAAAAATCTCATGATAGTGCTAAAATGGCTAAAACTAATAATTAAGGTTTGATTCAGATCGAATATTTATTTAGAATGACACAGCACGATAAAACTCTCAAACTTGATAAATTAATTTACATGCAACCTCTCTTTCATCAGACAAAACAATGCATGTGACTTTCTTTTTTATTTTATTTTTTACATTTTACTCTTTTTTTTTCAAAGAAAAGAAATAACGTATTGAGGATTTTTATGATAATACAAAGAGTGATTAAAAAGCCATGGAAATTTCCTATTGAGTTTAACAGAAATGTGCATATACAATAATTCACAATTAAAAACACACAATTACATTTATATACACAATATAATGTATTTTAAGTACAATACATGGTTTATCTCCCTTTAATGATCAAAACATGAATTTATTATTTCTCATATTGTTTTGAGGGAGAGGGTGATTTTTAAAGATCAAGTTTTTCAAAGGCATGTAATGTTCTTAAAAATTACCATAATACTGGTGCAAATTTAATACTGAATGTAAAAAAATACAAGTTAACAATCAGGAGTGTATAAATAGGAATCTGAATATAAATAAGACATGAAAATGAGACACAATACAAAAAAAACAATGTGTTTACTGGTGCAATTACAAAACTTTTAACAGGGAAGAAACATATTGTTCCTTTATTATATAAATACATGTATAACACTTTTCTTTAAAAATTTACCAAATTTTAAAATATTGCTTTTTTTACCAGCATTTTTCATAATTGAATGGAAGAAAATCTTATTAACCTGTCATTAAGCTCTGTTTATTTATAATTTGAGATGATACATATATATGTTCTTTTTAAAACAGTAATATGTTGAACAAAATTTTGAAACTGTCTTGTAAACTGGTTTTGATTTTTCTCCTGTGAGACAAAAGATTTAAGAGCTGATTCCACATTCTATAGCTATCTTCACCATTGGCTTATATAATCCTTAGACTGAAAATGAAAAAGACAATTTAATCAAACAATGTTGTTAAATTTTGTATATGAATTAAGGCTTTTTTCATCTGGATAGACATTTGTATAAGAATAATGGTGAAAATTCCCAAATTGTTACTGTAAATATAAAAATTATTGCATGCATTTATTATTGCGATTTTATCATTTTAGACTATAATGTGATTTTAATTTTTGCGAGATGAAAAAAAATCATGTTTAATTCATATAAAATGTTTCAAAATGTGAGTTTAAATTATTGCGGTTATAACCCTGTCGCATTTTTCGCAATAATAAAAACATTGTAATAATTTCTTAATTTACAGTATTATTTTTTAGTTTTGTGTTAGTTTGCTGTCTAATTGACACATACTCCAAAACATTTTTTTTTTATCCATTAATGTCTTAAGTTTTGGAATTTTTCCACACTTTAAATGTAAAACTACTGATTGAACCCTCACAAATGTATGACTAATTTCTATATTATCAAGGGATTTTTTCCTACAATCACACTTCTAATAGTGATTGATTAATTGATTGTTTAATGCCACATTCATTGCTATATCTTGGCAAGTTTTTGTTGTGGGAGCTTGAGTAACCACAAAACTAAAATGTCAGCAGAAAAACTGCCAATCTTTGTCAATTAAGAACTCACAATCTCTGTGTTGACAGGGTAGTAATAACTATTGATGGACTACTTAAATCAATTAACCATAGAGCCTCCACCCCCCTCAACAATTCAAACCAACCAACCACATAATATAAACCAAAATGTTTTTGGTGCAGACTGGTTCCCTGTATACTTACACTATATCTGTTATTCAGTTTGGCAGAATATTCATATAATTGTTGTCTACGTGCTTCTTCTCTTCTTTTCCTAGGAAAGAAAATAGTACACCAATTAAAACAAACATCTAATGGAGGAATGTTTGCTATTATGATTGAAAATAGAGTAAAAGAACTTGCTAGAGCAACCTAAAATAACTAAATATTCATCTTCAAGAGCAACTTTCACTTAACAGTCTTTAAATGTCTGACAAGTGTATACATAAATTAATATCAACTCTAAATCTTTTCATGATTGTTATTCAGATTGTTTAATATGAGGGGGGATAGGACCTTTATGGGGATTCCGGGATTGGGTGTTTTTAAGCTCTGGATTTCGTGATTAGCCCATTTCGGGATCCGGGAATCCTTTGTTTCGGATTTCGTGATGTCAGAATTTACTTTATTTAAATTCGGGACCTCAGGATTTTGTTTTTTTTAAGCCCAGGATTTCGGGATCAGGACCCCTCCTATCCCCCCTCTAATATGGCTTCAAAATCATCTGGTGGATGGTAGCCAATGAGAAATAATCAAGCCTTCATTGTTTACATTGTGTATTGTGATTTGCATTGTGTCCAGTGTTCATCGAAGAAACAGAACATACTGAACTAAAAAATAAATGTGGATCTTGATCACAGAAAAAAATGCAAAATATTATTAATGCAAGGGAGGTTACTGTACTTACTTGTCTATAGATTGTGGGTCATGACCTGCGGGTTCATCAGGTGGACTACCACACTTTCTGTAATGTTCTACTTGTAAATCATAGCTGTTATCCTGTGTGTTATATCTATTCTCATTATTGGCAAGGGTTTCCTAAAAAATAAAATTACAACAAATGTGTAATTCAGAATTTTTTAAATATACTGTTACTATATGTGACTATGTCGTTAGGTTACAACATTGGAACCTACAAAAACTAAATAAAACTTTTTTTTAAAGATTAATTTTTGGAAAGTTTTGAAGGGTTTCTTTATCAACTCAATTTTCAAACAGTTACAGACTTTGCATGGAGATATGGTTTCAACCCAAAATAAGTTAACAGATAGATGTAATTAATATTAATCTGTTTCCATAAGGTTTAGTTATATCGGAAAAGTACAAATAGTGCAGGATAAAATTAAGAATGGACTAATTGGGATGTGTCAAAGAGACAACCCTGGGCAACCAAAAAGCAAAATTAAACAGCCAGAGACCACCAATGGGGCCTCAACACAGCGACGAAAATCTTGCATTCAAGAAATCAAGGGTGCTTCAGCCCCTAAACTAAAATATGTACAAGTGCAGTGAAATGGACGTCATAAACTCAAAAAATATATATATATATATATATATATGAACTATTTTTTTTTTAAATATACAAGACTAACAAAGGCAAAAGGCATCTAACTTTGGATAGATGCAAAAATGTGACAGGCTTTTATTTGGCATTTGACCAAAAATATCTCATAAATTTTTAAGCGAACAAATTTAAATTTGCATTTTTTCAATACATAATATGAAACAGATTTGAACACATATGAAAATAATATATGAAAAGTTCACAGTTAACATAATTGATCTACATTGTATCACTTCAAGTGTTATTCAATACAAGACAATAAAAGGAAGTTTAATTTCGATTTCAAATTTAAGATCAAAATTTAATGTTCCATTAACTTGATAAAGACATAAAAGTTCTATACAACAAAATTAAATGGAAAAAGAAGTGTCAAATTAAAAATTTAATGTTTGAAAAAGGCATTGTTTGTTAAGCTTTTAATGTGTTCTATTAACTTTCATACCTTTAAAAAATTCTACTGCAATAAAAGGTTAATGCTTTCATATCGACTATTTTGTATTGAAGACTCAATTGAAATTCATATTGAAAGTACCATATATTAGTTATTTAGTTTCTCTTCAATTATATCATTATAAACACAAACTTTAATAATAATAAATAAAAGAAAACAATTCAAGAGGAGAGACATATGACTACAATATTTAATTAATAATTAACCTCTTTAGTATATTTCATTTATATTTTTAATATTGCTAAAAAAAAACACCAAAAAATCAAAAAAATTATCAAAGACATTTATACTATTTTATATATATGTCTCTGGAATTATTGCAGGGCAAATTCTTAATTACTTCAAAATTAAATTAGTATCTACATGTAAAAATCTAGGATATTACTAGTATTATCAAAATTACATGGATATCATATTTATTAAAATGCCCCCATAAACAATGATAAAGCACATTTATAAATGAGCCTTAGAACATGCATAGAAACATAAATAATATAAACAGTCACTCTGACATAAATTATTTAAGTCAATCAGGAAATATTCATAAAAGATAATAAACCAATGCTACATTGTGTAGGTAAAGAATTTGTCACTGTCATTTTATAGAATTTGGAACAATTGAACATAATTAATTAAACACCTGTCAGATTTTTAATCTCAATGAACAAAAAAAAATATGTTGATTTTTTAGTGTAACTGTGAGTATGATAAACATGATAAAGAAAGAATGTTCATATAGACATGAATATGCATGTCTCTAGTGAAAAACATTAAATAAAACATGTAAAACACATACATTGACATATGTCATGTAATTTTTGTGTCAATCTGTTGATTTAATTAAAACAACATGTTTATTCATGTATAATTGAAGTATCAATTTATTGAACCTGACATTGTTGTATAAATTCAAAATTGGTTGATTTTTTTGTTGCTTATAATGTCCAGTGACAAATATTTCATGCATGTATAGGACGAGAACAAATAAACAATACATCCAATAAATAGGTCCATTTAAAATAGCAGTCATCCATGGCCAGGATAAGGCAAATTAAAAAGTAGAAAAATTTGGACTGCCACAGGAAATTGACGCTGGTATAATTTGGATTATATATAGTGTCAGAAATTGGTGTTTATAGGAGCACAAACATTTATTTTAGATTATATATATATATATGTTAACCCAACCTGAATCCAGACTTTAAGCTCAAAATAATTTCCTTTTATGAACATACATGTCATGCATGTAATGAGTGAAATTTAAAAAACTTTTAAAGTAAAAATAAAAACTTCCTTTAAAATTAAAAACTCTTACTTTTAAAATAAAAATGACTCATAAAAGATAATAAATAAAGAAAATAACCTACTTGTGTCAAATTATGGATTTAATCATTATGCTAATAAATTATTTAAATCTAATCTTCTCTGTTGGTTATATATAAACCTAATACAATATTTACATTCCTTTGGCTGACATGGCTGAGAAGTGTTTGAACATCAATAAATATTTATAGGAGTTATTAAAATGTTGGACAGATCATAACATTACAACAGAAATTTGACCAATACATGGTACATTTATACATTTAACAGAATTAATTTTTCTATTAAAAAAATTCTTTAGACATGTTAGATAAATTTTCACTTAATCTGTCAATGATATCGATGAACATAATGAAGTCACTAAAATTCCCATTTTTCCTACACTTATAAAATAGTAAAAACCTTACAAAAATACTTCTTCAACTTGGACATACACAGTACATTTGTAACTTCTAATATGTCTCATTTAGTAGCAAATGACTTTACACCAGCACTAAAATATTGGGGATGTTACCTGCAGTGGTCCATTTTACTCACATTTGTTCGTTCAATCTTGTTTATTGCGTTTTTTATTAACCCCAATTTATCAATACACCTTATGGTATTTGGAGATCTGTCCTGTTTGACCGTAGAATCTGTCCCGCTTGAATTTTTGTCATCATACAACAATCACTTTTCCATTGTGGCGTCAGACATGTCAGATATTATCAATTTTGATATTATAGGAACTTTTGTGATGTACCCGCCTGTTATGGCAGACAAATTATAGCGATAAAAGGTGAATTAAGTTTATCAAATATATTTCAACCCATACATGGGGGTCTCATTGGGGGGTTCCGATCCGGGATCCCGCTTACTGTTTTGTCAGATTCCTGTATCCCGCTTATACTATGTACATAAGCAATTCTATTTTTTTGTCATTTCCTGGGTCCCGCTAGACCTCATTTCCCGTTTTCATGACACAATAATTTGACTTTCACGTTTCACGCTTACAAAAAATCGGCAATCCCGCGTCACACAGCTTAGACCCCAATGAGACCCACATACATGTATAAAATGGGAACAATATGAGTACTGTAATCAGATACAAAACTTGATTATTAAAATTCTTATGCTTCTCTATAATTTTTTTATAAAATCACCAAAAGAAACAGCATGGTAAAAGACTTTTATAACCTGTAATGTTTTGTGGGTCTTACAATAGGGCTCTTCACGGTTAGTTCGGCCATATTGGATAGGGGGCAGATTTTTTGGAAGGAGGTGGAAATGGTATGAAAGTGTGGGAAATCCTATGTGTGTTTCCAAGCAACAGCTCTGTTTTAATGATGTTTTCCCGTATTTTTCACACCATTTTTACCTCTATTATGAAAATCTGCCCCCTATCCAATGTGGCCGAACTAACCGTGAAGAGCCCTATTATCTCCCAAAACAAAAAATTCCATGTAGACAAAGGCTCAAAGCATAATCATGAGATCATCTAAAGTGCAAAGCACCTACCCCAAATACTTATTTAAAATCTCTCTATCAGATGAAGATATTTTTGATCTCTCAGAGTTGGAGATTTAAATGTACAGTGTAAACTACAAATGTTGAAGTTTTGATTAGACTAGGGGTCATGTAAATTCTCCCTACATCTTTTCTGTTTACTGACCTTTATATAATCTGTCTGTATATATGCCATTCTATCTGCCCTCTGTTGTCGTCTTCTTGCTTCGTTATGTTCGGCTATTCCTGATGCTGCCATTTTTAAACTTGTAGTAAAATAAATATATGGCGGGAAATTAAATTCCAATGTTTATCAGCCAAAATTTGTCCTTTCGAATTATTTTTACCAAGAAAACGTTTCTTCTTCACCACCGATTCACAAATGGATTGAAGGATATTTGGCCGAGTGACAGGTGTGTTGGTGAAAGAAAGTAAATCGATCGATTGCACAGTGTGAATCCGTTGCCTAGCACGCTAAATTTGACCTTGTGACCTCAGTTACTACCAGGGTTTTTCTCCCTTCACCACTAGAGAGTTCGTTATTTAGGTCGAGCCTAATCCCCAAAATAATTTATTTTATAAAAATGTTTTGAAATGATAAAATGGTATAATTTTACTGAAAAAAAGACATATGAATAAACTTTATTAGTATGTCAACCATGATACAGACAGTTATTAAAATCCTAAATTATGTAAGCAAGAATTTGTAATATTATATAAAAACGGACGATTCCGCCATGGAAACTGTAAACAAACTGATCAATGTCAAATACACGCTTCGAATTTAGGTCCCCCCGAAAACCTCTAATACATTTCTGACTGTCACGGAAAAGAAGTTCCTTCATAATATAAGTTCCAAAAGGAATATATATTTTGGAATATTATTTCCACAGGAATAAAAATTACAGAATATGTTCTTAACGGAATAAATGGTATATGATATTTGTTCCAACAGGAATAGATATTATGACAATGTTTATCTTAAGTTACATAGTCTTACATAGTCTGTAACTGAGCGCTGGATTACCGTCCACTATGCTCAGATCTTCAGTTATTTGCTGACTTGTTTCGGTTCCGGTTCCTGTGTCAGCTTTTGCTCTATAGTTATATTTCATTTCACTATTTGTCCAAAATTTATCTAGGCGGCTTTCAAATGTCTGAATAGTTGGTGCTTTTAATTACAACGTTGCTGGGTAAGCTGTTCCATATTGGTGCTATTCGATTCGTTGTGTGAAGAAGTTGGATCTTATGTTTTTGTTGCATTTTTGGATAGTCAGTTTTTTGTTGTGTCCTCTAGTAGCAGAAGTGGTGTTATATGTGAGTGGGTTAGGTAACGCTTCGTCGTATATTCCAGATGTTAAGTTGTAAGCTTCTATCATATCACCTCTCATGCGTCTGTATTTAAGTGTTGGTAATTTAAGCTTCTTCAACCGTTGTTCATACTTTAGATCTTTCAATGTTGGTATCAATTTCGTTGCTCGCCTTTGAACATTTTCAATTGCTGTCATATCTTTAACTTTGAATGGGCTCCATATAGCATTGGCATACTCGAGGATGGTCTTGCTAATGCTTTATAAAGTAATAAGAACATTTCCTCATTGAGGCAGGTAAATGTCCTTCTAATTAGTCAAACTTTCCATTGGAACTTCTGTTAGGCGGAACAAATATACATTGACATGACAACGTTATTTCATAATGGTCGTATAATATACATGTATAAGTAAAATAAATCAAATTATTTTATATAAACCACTGAGTTTTATTAATTTTTTGAGGTGAAAATTTTTTTCACAAATATTCTGAATTTTAATTATCTCACTATACAAATCTTTGTCCTGAAGCGAGAAACCATTTTAGGAAATTTTGAGATTATCTGAAAACTGTTAGCAAAACACATTTCTATACAAGAAAATGATATATATGTAAAACGGTATTTACAACGTTACCCATTGTCACATCGATGATGAAACCTGAGAGTTTTTCTATGAACATTTGAACCTGTACCGATATTTTTTTTCCATATGATTATAACACAAACGTATAATATATCAGGCCTATACAGTCTAGTCCTATAGTAAAACCAAATATATATCTTATCGAAATAATGCGGACGGGTGCCTTAAGAGATATGTCTTCCAAATTCGTCTGTGTTTTAAGTGTTTAGTATACTTTTTTCCATTTGTTTTAATCCGCAAAAATCATTTATGCTATGATATTATAGACTATTCACCAGAAATGTGGGAATACAAAAATATAGAGTAATAATAAAATTGAGAATGGAAATGGGGAATGTGTCAAAGAGACAACAACCCGACCAAATAAAAAATAAGAACATTCTTAGGAGTTGTCCCTTCTTATACCTGAGAAACGTGCTTGTTGGACTGGCAACTAAGACGTCAAATTAACATGATAAGACTATATGATTGAGTATTATAAAAGATGCATGTCATTTGAATTTGTTTTTTCACTGAGTAAACTTTGTTTAGCCCTATTAGTTGATATACTAGTATATACATTATTCTAATTTAATTCGGACGACCACCCATGCGAGCTTTTTCCAGAGTCGATAAACTAAAATTAAATTGATTTCTATTGTCGTCAATATTTAACTTTTGTTTGAATAACGTATGAGTTTTATCTGCTGTGTCTAAATTCTGTCGAGTGAAATTAATGGTGAGGCAGGCTATCATTGAGCGCCACCTTAGCTTCATATTACGATCTTCAAAGTAACGGAAGCTAAAATTCACGTTTTGACTACGACCTTTAAGTTTATGTTGTAAAACTACTGTTTTCAAAATTTGAATTGTTTGAAATGTTATCTTTACACTTCTCTGCCACTTCGTGCTTTAATAACTTGTATTAACAACACTCTCCTAAATTCAGTGCTTATAGACTAATCATACTTTATAGAAAAGAAAATTAATCGTGGATTGTATAATAGCTATTTTTAGCTTCTCGGTTTGTTTTTCAAACTTCTCAAATCGATGCTGAAGATCACAAACAACTTCTAATAAACTGTTCAGAACCGTGAGTTGTGAACAAAATACCGAATATCGATGGAAATTCTCAGAAAAAAAGTCTCTAAGCAAACTGAAAAATCAAAAGCTCAAACACATACAACGAATGGATAACAACTGTCATATTCCTGACTTATTACATGTATTTTCTTATGTAGAAAATTGTGGATTAAACCTGTGTGTTATAGCTAGATAGACCACTCACATGTATGACAATCGCATAAAATTCAATTATATTGCCAACGGTGTGTGAATCGAAACCACACATACACAACAGATAAAACAGTATTAAGACGTTATTATTTCACAAAAGGTAATTCAACCCAACAACCCAACATTAACATTCCAACATAACGATGAATCACGTTGCAAGGTTTGTAACATATTAACCATACAATCCAGAGAAGCCAATCAGTGTAACATCAATTGTTCAACTGCAACACACTGGAACATAGAAGAGCCATGGCATATGTCACCCTCAGGTATAAGGTAGTTCACCAAGTAATAGCTTTACCAGTACTCTACATTCCAATACCAGCTACTGTAATATATATCAGAACTAGAAGTAGTCACAGTTTGTAATTCTTGCCATACCATTGCAGAATCAACATCTGTCAACACTCATTTCCCCCTAAAAACAGTTACCGTCTGGAACACTCTCACTGTCAGAATCGGTTGTGCTCGAACCATCACTGGAGGCCTTCAAATCATCCCTTCAGGAGAACCAACATCAACCAATGATTTTGAATTTTGTTTGGTGTACATACTTGTTATATTTTTAATCACCTGAGCTACATTTTTTATTGGATCGTTTACGCACATCACACTACTCACATGTACACAAGTTCTTGTTATTAGATGTCCAGTATGGATTTTAACGAGCCATGAAGTTGAAGTATAGATTGTCGTAGTTCTGTCCGCAACAGTTGAGTAAATATACCATAACTGCTGAAAGCCAATCTGGAGATATTCCTAATTATACTGCTGCTGATATCTTGTCGTATACAAACACTAATGACCAGTATGGTCTGAGGAAAAAAGGGGAATTTAAAACTCCTCAGTGTCGAACCACAGCCTATAAGATCAGTTTTATTCCACATACTCTTGAAAAGTGGAATTCACTTGATGGAGAAGATACAAATATTTTAAGCTTTACAGGATTTAAAAGAAAACTGAATGAGGACATAAGTCCTTTTCCTGTTTTCTTTTCCACTGGTTCACGAAAAGTTAATACAATCCACTGCCAACTAAGAAATGAGGCTAGTGATCTAAAACATCATCTCTTCTGTAATCATTTGTAGGACAGCTCTGTATATGTGCCTGTGGAGACCCAGTAGAAGATAATTTTTCATTTCTTTTATGTTTGTCCATTTTACATTTATCATAGATATGAGCTTTTTCGAAAAATCAGAAACTTTGGTAATGTCAATCTTGATGTTCTACTACAGGGTTGCTCAGACTTAAATATTGACGAAAACACAGACATATTTACATATATATGTCCAACAATATATTCATGAAACTCGAAGATTTTTATAATATTTCATGGGATAATATAACTATTTATAAATCAGCTTATAACCACAGTGTACCACTCTTTAGTATTTAATTCCTAACCAACACTTATTAATGTGGTATAAAATTCGACGCCACCTTCAGTAGGTCTTGCTATGACTTTGTTTACATAGTTATGTATATATGTATACACAATAAAATACTTCAAGAAGTGGGGGAATTGCCTCCCCTGACTCACTGCAACAACGTATGATCTGTTAACTTATCAGAAAATTATATACTATCATGCATGTTATTCAATCCATCTTGTATTGGAAAGGATTTGTATAGGCACTGCCTTTTGTCCAATCCCTTTGTTTAAATGTGCATTTGATATTTGAACAATCAAATATAATTGAAAGCCAATCTAAGATAAAATTAATTCAGATTTATCTTAACTTGCGTACTGGTATATCAAATAGGACAGCTGCAGTATATATCACTATATATATGCAATCATAGATTTATATTGTACTTAGATTGCATGGTAGAAAGTCATTCATCAATGAGGGTTTGGATGGGGTTAAATGATTAAAGAATAATGCCCTTAAAAAATGAAGATTAGAGAATAATGAGCCAAAAAATAGAAGATTAGAGAATAAAAGGGTTAATTTTTTGGAAGATTAGAGAAAAAAGGGGTTAATTTTTTAAAGATTAGAGAAAAATGGGGTGAAAATTAAATGTTTACAGAATAACAGACCCCCCCCCCCCCATCCATACCCTCATCAATGATGACTGAAATATAGATATAAAAACGTTTTGTCATGCTTTTCTTCAGAGGATACGTAAGTATGGATAAAGACGAACGAAGACAGTTATCTTACAAAAGTTTTCTTAAATATGATATCTGAATTAACAAAAAAAAACGTGCCGATTCTTTACTAAATCACTGAACCCACATCAGAAATATGAGAATGATAAAGTTGTCTCGTTTTATCCCAGGAAGTTGAAATCGGCTAGCTCGATATTCGCATTGAAAACATTCAATCTTATACCTGAAAGCCCCCCGACCCCCCCCCCCCCCCCTGCTACGGGTATGTAGTCATTATGATGAAATAAATGTTTGCAATTGGACTGTAAATATCTTTTTAGTTGTTCTATATATCTATGTTCTATTCTTAGATCTGCAGTGACATCACAACATGTAACTGACCAATCAATGATTAGCATTTGTGTTATGTAAACAATGTTGAGAGGTGATGCGGAGAAGAATCCTCTAGATTTTCCATAGACTTCAATGCAAATTAATTTAATTGATATATATTGACACCAGTTGAATCTAGTAATTTTAACCACTTAATATTGTTAAAGACACTATATAATATCTCCATTTTGATTTTTATCATACTATATCCTCTGGTTAAAAAAAAATCAGCAATATAATTAATCAGTTATCACCTTCAAATAGATGAAAAATCTAGAGGAATCCTATCTGCATCACCCCTTGAAAAATTTAAATGCCAGGATGTCCGGATCTGAGAATTTGTAAATTAAATAAAATAAAAATCGCCACTGATGACATCATTCCAAGCTCATTAAACTTTTTTTTTGAAAGTAGCAAGATTTATAAAGTTGAATGAGATATTCATTAACTGAGAATGATACAAATACTAGTATTGTGTAACTGTAATCTAAAATGCTATATTATATTATCTATAACAATAGCGACCTTTATTTTGATATACGTTATATGATAAATAGTACATTGCGTTTGTTTTATTTTTCAACTGTTTTGGGTTTATAGTAAGATTCCAAATACAAACGCACAAGTGATTGAGAAAACAGCCTTTGGTAAGTTTGCTTTGCCACCGGTAGTAACTGTTTTACTTCCCTAAGCAATGGGCGCAGAAAAGAGAACAGATGTCCTTCCCTCCTCGCCAAACGCGAAGAGATATATTTCTTTTGATGAAGTGAAGAAGCACAATCAGCCAGACGATCGATGGTTATTGATAGAAAACAAAGTTTACAACATAACAAACTGGGCGAAAAAACATCCTGGTGGAGGAAAAATCTTAGGACACTTCAGTGGACAGGATGCAACGGTAAACTTCATAAGCATAAGTGTAGTGATCATTCTATAACAAGTACAATATAACACAAATAAATATATATCAATAAATTGATTGATGAATTAAAAACATGGCTAATCCTGATCCTACGGTCAAACTTGACACAACTTGTCTCATACTCATAGGGATTTTATTTCATTTCAATTTTATATATCCATTTTAAACCTAAATGCATCTTTTCTCTCTCTGTAATAGATGCTATATTGGTCATTGTAGAATAGGGGGCAGATATTGATACTTGAGCCTGGCGTGTCGGAAAATACGCGAAGTACAAACATTACGTTATGGTAACGTTGTTACCATACCGCTTTACTCTGTGACGTTATATTATATGCATTAGCTATCACGACGATTAAACGTATAGAAAGACACAACGCATGATTTATTAAGATTCTTCAACATTTAATGGTGCCGTAACCTTTGGATATATGGATTCAAAGCTGAAGTCAGTTCGTGCTGGACACAAAGGAGCCGTCACGAAGCTACTGGTGAAATTCGACGAGCTAAAGTCAAACACAGACACAGAAGTTGACGAAGTGAAAGCCCTTGATGATGCTGTCACGCAGAAACAGAAAACATTGATTGACCTGAATAACAGACTTTTGGAACAGACATCGGAGGAAAATCTGGAGCAGGAAATCACCGACTCAGATGAGTATATGTACGAACTTGATTGTAAAATTAGACAAATTCGGAAATTTATTAAGTCCTTTGAAACAAATACTATAATTTCGCATGATACTGTTGGTCCTTCAACGAGCAGACTTAACCCAGACGCATATCATTTCACACCCGAAGCTAGAGTTGATATGAACAGATGTGCAATAGATTCTATGAACCAGCAGTATTCAATTCACGCCCCTGCAGTGCATATCCGTCCGTCAGAGAATGTCATCTTTCAAGTCCCGTCAGAACCGAGATCTACAAAAACTAATTACCATAGGCTTCCAAAGTTAGACTTACCCTATTTTAATGGAGATATTCTCAAGTGGCAAACATTTTGGGATTGTTTCGAGTCATCTATACACTACAACGACACATTAACGCCAATCCAAAAGTTTAACTATCTTAAAGCCCAGCTTGAGGGAAGCGCCGCGCAAACAGTAGAGGGATTCGCTTTGACTAATGGTAACTACGAAACCGCAGTCAACCTTCTCAGAGATAGGTTCGGACAACATAGCAAACTGATCCATGCTTACATGAAAGCACTCATGAACTTACCCACACCGACAAATGATGCATTTAGCTTGAGGTCTTACGGAGACAAACTTGAATCATATGTGCGAGGATTAGAGTCACTTGGTCAAACACCAGAGATGTATGGTTCGCTTTTGGTACCTGTAGTTTTGGACAAGTTACCGATTGACATAAGAAAGAATATTGCACGAGAACACGGGAGAGATAATTTGATATTGAACAATCTACGCAAATCTATAACTAAAGAGATCGACATACTCGAAGCTGGAGAAGGAGTCACAGATTCAGACAGATAGTACGCCACTGCATTTTTCATGGGTACGCAATCACATACATTCAACAAGGGTAATTCAACAGACACACGCAAGAAGGTAAATACACGTACATGTATATTCTGTTCAGGTGAGCACTATCCGACGGAGTGCACTGAAGTAACAGACGCAAACACAAGAAATCAAATTGTAAAACAGAAACAGTTATGCTTTAACTGTTTAGGGTCACACCGAGTGGCCGCATGCCAGTCTACTAATAGATGCAAAAAGTGTAACGGAATGCATCATACTAGCATATGTAAAGATAAAGAGGTCATTCCGGGTACGAAACCGGAGCCTACAATTCAACAGTCAGCGATAAATGAAGTGGAAACACCAAACGAGACTAGAGTAATGCATTTATCACAACAAAGTCAGGACATTCTCCTGAAAACAGCAACTGCGCCAGTTATATATAACGACCAAGAAGTAGAATGTAACATATTATTTGACGAGGGAGCACAGCGTTCTTTCATAACTCAGAATTTAGCTGATAAACTAGAAATTAAACCAACAGAAAATGTCAGCATTCAACTGTCTGCGTTCGGAGATTTATCTCAGAAAGTTCGTAACTTAGACACTGCAACAATACAACTACAGACCGACACAGGAGAAAAGGTGCTTATTAACACACTCATTGTTCCGGAAATTGCCGTCCCAATTGAGAACAATATTTCCCAGACTACAAGGAGCTTGCCACACTTAAGAGAAATTAAACTTGCACATTCTGTGCATAGTGGAGATCGTTTTGAAATAAACTTACTCATAGGCGCAGACCACTATTGGGACATTATCGACGACAAAGTTATTAGAGGAAACGGACCCACCGCTGTCCAGTCAAAGATCGGATATTTATTATCAGGACCGATAAATAGAAACATCAACCATCCGTCAACATCTACAGATCTCGTAAACGACATTTCATACAAGAACACAGCTATTGACAACGAGAAAGGACAATCCACGGCAGAGGTGCCTTGGAAACATGACCATCCAGATGATATACCTTCAGGCATGACCGTTGCAAAAAGAAGACCAGAAAACACATCGCAATGGCTTGTACAAAGTAGATCGTACATCAACCAATTTGAGGAAACTCTCCAAGGAAGTAACTTGCTACCTAGACCGCCCGAAAAAACACACCCTCAACTGTTGGAGTCAACAAGTCACATAGATACAGGACAAACTTATAACGCATAACTAAAATTACCGCTTAGTGAAGTTACCGTGTGTGCCAGAAGAAACATCCACGAAAGGACTAAGAAATAAACTTTAATTGTGTTCAGTCAAGGTTAAGGAATTTGATTAATTATTTTCGATGGACATTAATTTTAAATTTATTTATCTATATTGTGAATTTACATTTTTTAATTTTCGTTACATATTGCACTTTTGTCGGCCCCCAGAATGTCGGAAAATACGCGAAGTACAAACATTACGTTATGGTAACGTTGTTACCATACCGCTTTACTCTGTGACGTTATATTATATGCATTAGCTATCACGACGATTAAACGTATAGAAAGACACAACGCATGATTTATTAAGATTCTTCAACATGGCGTCAAGGTGAAAATGCTAATATAAAAATATGGGAAAACATCATAGAAACAGAACAGTTGCTTGGAAACATGCACAAGATTTGCCGTAATTTCATAAGAAATATTTCCACCTCTATCTAAAAATCTGCTCCTATTGAGGGTAACAACTGTGAAGTGGCCTTTTGCATTAGAATAGGAATAACAGTAACTTTTGTTGTTACCACCATCAATTTTTACATATATAGTTTCGTTTTTTATTTGCAAGAATATGAACAAATAAGATATATGTTAAATTGAAAGTTTTTTCAAATTCCTAGTGATAGAAAGTTCCATTTATAAGGTAAAATTTAATAGTCTGTTTACAGACAGTCGGAAACCCGGTTGAAATAGAACAAAAGAATCGAAGCTCTTTGTTAGAGAAGGCGATAAATGTGTACTGTTATGTTTACCATAGTGACAAAAATTTTAAAAGTTAATAGAAAAAACAAATTACAATTTTCTTCTGAATTACGAAGTGTTTTATTTTAAAAACACCATTTGCAGAAGTTTTCAATTTATCTAGTACATAGTTAAGCAGAACAATTAGATATCAAGTCGACGACATGGGTATCTTTCAAGTTGGATGTAGAAAATGCATAACCTACGATTTTTTTTTTAAATTACCACGGACAAAAAATGACGGATGGAAAACATATCAATCTATTAGTTGAGTAATTTTCGTGTCTGCCCTTCCATTATGCGACTCAAGAAAAAAAAAAAAAATTGGGTAACAATAGTATCGAAAAAAGAAAATTGAGTGCACCTTTTAATGTAAGGGTGTGTTTGAGTTGAATATTTTGTACAAAGCAAGAATATTTCATACATCGTCTCGCTTCAGATTCTATCATTTTTATATATCAAAGCTACAGGTTGACTTTATAACATAAAAAAAATCACAGTACTAAAAGATGAAATATATTGGTGAAGTGAAATACCTATCTAAATATATAATGAATCACAAAAACAAAGTAGGTGTGTTCGAATAGCTATTTTTTTACTGTTTACGACAGTCTTTCAAGTTGGATGATGAAAATGCATATCTTCGAAAAATTATAAATTTTTGTGTGTGATAAATTGGGTTTATAGTCTTCAACCACTAAAAAAATCTAGTCTGCCCTTCCACGAAATATTTAATTGGAATTTTTTTTTTAATATTTATGAATTTTCAAAAATTTCACCTGACAACCGATCAGACAATAGTTTTAAGTTGAATCAATGCAGACAAGATCATTAACTGATGCTCATTAGCTATTTGATACAATTGTCTTTTAAAATACAACTGACATATAAGGATCGTAATGGTGCAATGTGGATAAATTTATAGGTTTCCAAGAGCAAATTTGGTAGCACATCATCCCTACAATGGCTTCCATTTCTAAGATTGTGAAAATGAACTGGCGTAATGGGGAGATAATTTTGACGAAGTAGAATCCTGACTGCAGAGAAGTATTAAGGACACATTTTCTTTTCTTTGTAGGATGCATGGAGAGCATTTCATAATGATAAAGACTATGTAAAGAAGTTCATGAAAGCCCTGTATGTTGGAGACCTAGAAAGACCAGAGGAGGTATGGTGAAACAGGATCACAGTGTTCTCCCAAGAATGTTAAGATAGCAACATGGAAATTAACATGCAATGTGGCACTGGTTTAAAAAAAAAATAGCACCATGGCCTCAATACATAATTACATTCCATTATAAAATCATACAAGATAGACCTATGGTAGAAAATGTAACACAAGGTTACTTTAGTGCGTTGCCTGGTGAGGTCACTGGGATCAATGATTATTGAGAGTTATCAAATTAATGATATAAAAATCACAATTTTAATGCACCAGATGTGCAATTCTATATTTAATGCTCTAGACAAAACCAGTTGATTGATTGATTGTTGGTTGCTTAATGTCCAGTGGCAAATATGTTTTATGGACAATCCAAACTATTTGAAAATTTAAACTGTGATACATTTGAAGAACAGTATATATGTACAATGTATGTAACTGTAAAAGTTGATTTTTTATTTGTTTGGGGATGAGTCTGTTTCATTAGAGAATAAGATAAAAGCTGAGAAAAACAATATTATATTAAAGGTTTGAATTATTTATACTTTCAGAGTTTGACAGAATTAAAGAGTGACTTTAGAGAACTGAGAAAACACGTTGAAGACAGTGGCATGCTGAAAACACAACCCTGGTTCTACACTTTACATCTTGCTCATATCATTCTGTTAGAAGTATTTGCCTATTGTCTGGTGTCATACTATGGTGGAGGACTGTATACATTTATAGCAGCAGCAATCATTCTGGCTGTAGCTCAGGTAAAACAACAATTTAGCAGATTAATTAATTATCGCTATTGTACGAAATTTTCCTTTGATCTTGCTGACATGATAATTTCCTTTCTCGGTGGAGTCAAGTGATATTAAAAATTATTGCTAGAAACTAATGGGGCACATGTCTTAGTCAATGAAGTTAACATGAAAATAACTACCTCGTTTAAGGTAAAATAGCTATAAACAAATGATCATTGATCATCTCAACTCGATTGTTTTCACTTTCCCTGTATCGGCTCAAGCCAGAAAATCAATGTCTTTGAGATGATCAATGATTATCTATAAGTACAGCATACTAATGCTCAGTGACTCAATGTTAACTCAAGAATTCTTGTGTCAGTCTCTCTCTGCTAACATGTATAATTATATATATACATGTAAATAATCACATTACATTTACAATGTATGCTTGACAGAGAAATATAGGATGTTTTATTGAGACAACAACAATTGATTTTTTTTCATAAGTTGAACATAAAATACAGTTTGTTGAGATTTTGAAGTTTGTTTTGACATATAGGCAAGGTTTGGTCAATATGACATGTCAGACAAGTTAAGTTGACATGTCAGACAAATTTTATTCAATGTGACATGTTTGGCAAGTTTTTGATTGGAAAAAAATACACAAAACATTTTGTAACCCTTTCTTGTAGGTACAAACAAGTTAATATTGACTAGATTATTGACATAATTTTATATATATCCTTTATTCTTCCAGCAATTGCACTGTGGTTTAATGTAGTATTCATTATTGTTATAAATCTATATTTGAATATTTTAAATATATGCATGATATAGTTACATTCTCTTACATGTGTAATCTATAAACCTTTACATTCCTTTTCAGGCACAAGCTGGGTGGACACAGCATGATTATGGACATAATTCTGTGTTTCCAAGTCATAAAATGAACAAAATATTTCATCATATAGTTATAGGACATATTAAGGTATGTAGAAACCAAGGTAGAAGAGGAGAAAGTTCTGTTCTGGAACAAAAATTGGTCATAAAAGATCTCCAGTGAACCTTGAAATGAAATACTAATATATACATGAATTTATTTTATTCAAACAACTATGTGTCTTATTTTTAACTTATCTTCAACTGGAAAAATGTATTACGAAATCAAGTATAAATTTCTTATAGACACTAATAATACTAACTATTCACTTAATAATCTATTGTTTTATATGAAATGACTTCAAATATATTATATATGCATTTAAATTTTTATGTTTGTTTGTTGTTTTATAGGGTGCATCATCTCATTGGTGGAATTTCCGTCATTTCCAACATCACGCCAAACCAAATGTTGGGAAGAAAGACCCGGATGTAGATTTCCCTTATCTTTTATTACTTGGAGAACATTTCCCTGTGACCTGGGGAAAACAGAAGAAGGGTTACATGCCATATAATCAACAGCAGAACTATTTTTTCTTGAGTAAGTTTGTGACAAACAGATTCCTACACTGTTTCTTAAATGATTATTATCCTTCTTTTTTAAAGATTTTCAGAAACTTGTGTTCTTTATATGCGACATCATCAGGCATGGTTGCCTTTTTTCATGGCGTCAGATAGGAAAATTCAGAAGAAAACAAAACATTTAGACGTCATAATCAAATTTCAACTAATCATTTGCTAAGAACAGATTTTTCACTAGTGAGGAGAAATATTTTTCTCACACCAGTCAGGAAATGTAATACAGTACATTCCGGTTATTTGCATAGCCTATTTGTCAGACGAAATTATGCAATAAAGCGGAGTATGCTTATATCCGAAATGCCAAATTACGGAGTCAAATAACATCGGTAGTGCAGATCAGTATAAAAAGGAAATCCCTGAAGAAAGATGAACGTCCATAATCCACTTACAACATATTGCTTGCTTATTTATTCTAATAAAAGTTATTTGTCTAGTGTTATACATTTTATTTCATTGCGCATACTTTCAATAAAGTTTATAAACACATTTTGTTTTTAGTTTATTTGTGTACCGACTTTTCCTTTACCTGTGATACGAAAATAAAATTGATCTAAAAATAGATTTGTTTCTATGACCCGGATGTACACATTACATTGTTAGGCTTTGATTAAAACAAACTGTTTAACAATGGTACATAGTTTATAATCATTTTAAACAATAAATGTGCAATGAACTGCCTTTGATATGCAGTATTTACCGATTACACAGTGATGTAACACTGTCACTTTAACCTCGTTAGTTTCGTATATGCAAAGCAGTTAGGTAATGGGGCCCTGTACGGGTTATTTGCTGGACACGAGTGTTGAAAGTTAGAAAATATAATAATTGGAAGTAAATGTTCTTTTAAAAAAAAAAAAAAATGAAAGATTGATTTATTAAATTCTTTAACCCTATAAATATGTCCTGTAATATTTAACATAAATGTAGATCACCCCTAGCCGAATTACGAGATTAACACATTGGATAATGATCGATAATTAGCAGGCGTTAATGTTTTAAAAATTTACTAAAAAGGTAATTTGTGAACAATGTTTGAAACCCAATCAATAATTAACACATTTGGATATAGAAGATCATAGAATGGTTGTGTTTTTACAACAATCAGTTGATTGACATTTTTATGACCTCGAGGCTTAAAATAGAATATGGGAAACTTTACCTGTGTACACATCGAGGACTTTTTTATAATCATATAAACACGAAACTGTTTTAAAACTTTATTTAAAAAACACAGAAGTAAATGTGAAATATTAACGAAAATAATGATGCATTCAAGAAAAATATACTTAGCAAATTGCCGTTTCCGGTCAAAAATCTCGTCAGTTTTAACTAAGCATATCTAGCTGGCGATTATTTTCTATGCAATTAACCGAAATGCCACTTGTAAGGCTATGCATATAACCGGACAATTTAACATTAGATGAATGGGAAATGGTTTTGTGCAGGAGAAAAGTATGCAATTAACCGAATTATGCTATTAAGCGGTATGCAATTAAGTGGAATCGACTGTATGTAAAAAAATTAGAAAAAAAATTATTTCTGTCCTATTTCACTTTTATGATATTCAGATACACTTTTTCTCAATATTTGCTTGTTGGAATGTTTTTCGCATACTTGTGATTTGACAAAACTGTTTTTCAAATATTTGATCATAAAAAAGCTTAACTTTGATTTGCTTCACAAGGTTAAAAAAAATGAATTCCAATACAATGTGGTTAGATTTGAAGATTATGGTAACCATGTAGACAAAGTTATTGCAGCATATAGAATATAAAACCTATAATATTAACAACACCTTTCTTTTATTTTTCAGCAATGCCACCATTACTGTTGCCACTCTACTTTCACTTTGAGAATATCTTATTTGTATTTAAAAGACGTGATTGGGTGGTAAGTTTTGGAGATTTTGATTGGTCTAGAACCAAATTAATAAAATGCCATTTGTTTCTGTTTTAACTTATGCTATACATCTTTGTTATTTGAACATAAGTCATACTTTCTTACATATATCATGTATATATTGCCTATAAGGTAAACATATATTGTTACAAGAACGCAATTATTCGTCAAGCATTTTCTATAGGATTCTAATGGTGTTATGTATTTTATTTCACAAAAAGAATACACAAAGAAGAAAAAAAGTAGCATTCCTGTTACTAGAAATGCCAGTGTTGATGACAACAACAAAAATATATATGATCATGCAGCAAAAATTGACAAAAACTGCATCTGAAAAACATGGTCTTTTTGTTTTACTTAATGAAAAAGGCATATTCTTATATGACATTTTTTTGTTCACTTTGTGAACAAACCCATGCCCTAAATCCAATAAAATTTATTATGACTGCATTAATATTACGAAATTGACTTATTTGACCTAGATACAACAACTGTTCATGCTGGCTGTTCAAACTCCTCCCTCTGAAAAATCACAGTGCCAGCTGTTAGCTTCTTTACAAACAAAAAAGGAAGGTTCATGAAAGAGCTTACACAAACGCTTTTACACTTATACTAATCGGCCATAGAAATTACCTTAATTAATTGTCCTATTCAGAATCAAAATAATTGCTATCGCTCAGTCAAAATTAATCACAATATAATGCCCTACCCATGTTAAAACTACAATAAAGTATAGCTTGCATCAATTATTTCTTAATTTTTAATTGCTTGGAAGTGCAGAAATGGAAGATATATATTTTGTACTTTGTTAATTTGGAATTTTTTTTCTGGATTTTTAAAACCTAACTTGTCTGCTCTTTGTTTGGGTTGTTGTCTCTTTGACATATTCCACATTTCCATTCTCAATTTTTATTTTAGCTTTTGATTAAAAGTAATTCCTATCCTGTATCATCCAATCATAGGTCAGTCGTACAAGATTATATTCTGAGTACAACCTTTGGGTAAAAAATTTGCCTGTAATGCATTCATAAGGAAGATAAAAATTGATTAAAATTGGGTTTTCTAAATTTTATTGGAATATTTCATTTTTCAGTTCTGGCACACTCGCATATCAAAGCTGAAGGAACAATGCTTTTATTGCTTTATTTCAAAGTTTTCATGGTTATATACATATTTGTATAATATGATAAGTTACCACATAATGTAGATAAAAATAGATTTTTTTTTTGTTTATTTCAGGATTTGTTGATGACAATATCATTCTTTGGACGTTATTTTTACCTGTACACACAGTTCTGGGGTGCATGGGGAACCTTTGGATTCTACATGTTTGTAAGGTGTGTATTTGTACTTAGATATAGTAATGATAATCATATTCTGCTTTTGATGATTTACAGAGTCATTAAGGAAGCTGGCATGTCATGTTTTAGATTTTTTTGTCAGATTTTCGGAATCCTCTGGTTTTATCCATTTGAATGCATTGAAAAAAATTGCCTGGTGACCCCCATTTTTCTTTTCGTTAATCTTTTACATGTATAATGATAAGCCATCTGTAAAAGTCTTATAAAATTTTAATTACTTTTTAACAGTTTTTGAGAACTTTAATTGTCAATGATAAAGCTATGAAAAGTCAAGAGAGAATATTTTCCCGCCAAAATTTCAATGGCATATCTCGAAAACAAGCACAGTGACCTATATATAATTTTTTCTCTTTCGATTCCTTCATTAATCCCCTATCTATATAAACCAGTGTTTTGAAAAGTTAATTACTTTGAAACTGAGAAACAAATTTCCTTAACTGAAGAATGTAAAAAATAGGAGATGTTGTATGATTACTTATGAGACAACCAGAGACCAAATGACCAGGTCTTTAGGTCACCCTACAATCTTCAACAATGATCAAAACCCATACCACATAGATAGCTATAGGTCACCCTGCAGCCTTCAACAATGGTCAAAGCCCATACCACATAGATAGCTATAGGTCACCCTACAGCCTTCAACAATGGTCAAAGCCCATACCACATAGATAGCTATAGGTCACCCTACAGCCTTCAACAATGGTCAAAGCCCATACCACATAGAAAGCTATAGGTCACCCTACAGCCTTCAACAATGGTCAAAGCCCATACCACATAGAAAGCTATAGGTCACCCTACAGCCTTCAACAATGGTCAAAGCCCATACCACATAGAAAGCTATAGGTCACCCTACAGCCTTCAACAATGGTCAAAGCCCATACCACATAGAAAGCTATAAGATAGCAACTATAGGTCACCCTACAGCCTTCAACAATGAGCAAAGCCCATACCACATAGAAAGCTATAAGATAGCAACTATAGGTCACCCTACAGCCTTCAACAATGAGCAAGTCCCATACCACATAGAAAGCTATAAGATAGCAACTATAGGTCACCCTACAGCCTTCAACAATGAGCAAAGCCCATACCACATAGAAAGCTATAAGATATCAAAAAAGGGGAAAAAAACCAACACCGAAATAATAGCCTGATTTATGTACAAAAACAATTAAAGAAAAACAAATATGGTATACAACAGCAAGCAACAACTCCTGAATTACAGATTCATTTAAAAAAGATTGCTTGTAACTCATTGTTACTCATATTCTAGAAACTGATAGCAGATATTTGGAAAAAAAATACTGTTATCACAAATTTAGTAAATATGTTAATGATACTATTTCACATGTGATATTTTTTTATCAGATTTCTTGAAAGCCACTGGTTTGTGTTGGTAACACAGATAACGATACTATTTAACATGTCATATTTTTTTTATTAGATTTCTGGAAAGCCACTGTTTTTTTTGGGGTAACACAGATAACGATACTATTTCACATGTTATATTTTTTTATTAGATTTCTGGAAAGCCACTGGTTTGTGTTGGTAACACAGATAACGATACTATTTAACATGTCATATTTTTTTTATTAGATTTCTGGAAAGCCACTGTTTTTTTTGGGGTAACACAGATAACGATACTATTTCACATGTTATATTTTTTTATTAGATTTCTGGAAAGCCACTGGTTTGTATGGGTAACACAGATGAGCCACATATCGATGAATATTGACATTGAACGAGATAATGATTGGTTCACTTCACAGCTGATATCTACATGTAATGTTCACCAAGGACTCTTCAATGATTGGTTCACGGGACATTTGAACTTTCAGATAGAACATCAGTAAGTTAATAGGTGTTTTTGGTTATAATAATGATTTTAATAAGAGAATATACCAAGGGGGCATAATCAGGGTTCTCACTCAAGCAACTCATGAAAATCTGCCTGGACTCGCCATTTTCAATACTGGTGAGTCCAAAGATGCATTAAGATTAAAATATTTGGTATAAACTGAACACACATATCATCATTTTGTAGCAAAATAATAAAAGTAATCTGAATTTAATGTCACTTCATTGTTCTATTAGATCATTGAGACTCAAATAATAAGTTTTATTGCTTTAAAATATCTTCTCTTTACTGTTGGACTCACCTTTAAAAAATCCGTAATGAGAACCCTGATAATTTTGCCTCATAGATCTTTCGACACTTGCATGAATGAATAAATAATTTATTTAAGTGCAACCTGATTGACATAATATAATATGCAAATGTTATAATCATTAATATTTTCAGTCAGCTGTACATGTAGCTACATTTGATATAAAAAATTAAGGTGTACTGTTTTTACTGTGTGTAGATTTTGTAAAGTAAAAGTGTTCATATATTAATCATTTGTCTTATCTTTAAACAACTTATGACAAACTTTGCCACTGTTTTTTGGGGTTGCTTTCATATACACATATAGGGATTTTTTTTTTAATAAAAATTATTAATAAATTGAAGTTGACAACCTTTCTGTATCCCTCATTTCTTGTTACTTTCATATTTTTTTATTTTTAATTTATAATTAATGACTCAGTGTTCTCCAGATATTTCATATAGCATCTTGGTAATCAGGACAAATTTAAATACCATCTTGTTTCTAAAAATTATAACATCACATTCAAGATTCAAGAAATATAGCATCACATTACCATGATGCTAAAAGGACCTTGGTAGAACATTAATTATGTTATTTCCTTTCAATGTATTTTCCATTTGTCATGTGATATATATTTGTGTATGGTTGAAATTGAATAAGATGCCAATTATGATAAATCTAATTTGAAGACTGGCCAATTATTTTGGTAATAGTAGGTTAAATCAGGTTTTATTTACATTATTAAAGTTCTACTACATGAATAACGATTATGAAATTAAATATTCTTATAAATAAATATTTATCTTTCAGTTTGTTTCCTACAATGCCTCGTCATAATCTACATAAAGTGGCACCGCTAGTCAAGTCTCTGTGTAAAAAACATAACATTGAATACATTAGTCTGCCTCTGTTTGGAGCATTTGCTAGACTGGTTACGTAAGTAGAGTTATTTCCCATTATCATGCAGTGTACAGTTAATCGTCATACCACTTTTATTGCAAACAACATATTTTGTCCATAAAAATTTTGCAGCTAAACTTATGCTTTGTTTGTTTAGTGTACAATTATTGTTTTCTTGATTTTTTTGTCATGTAAAAATTATTATATTTAGTTAAAATTATTAAAAAATCTCTACTTTTTGATGTGCACATGCTTAGAAATAAATAATAAAAAAAAAAAACCCAGAAAAGATATTTACAAAGTGATTGTATTTTGTATTCATTGGCAAAAACATATTTTATGTAAAGTTTGTTCTCTTTATTAGTAGACAAAACGTTCCTAAATTCATCTATTTCTTCTTTAAAATATCTGAAAATTTCCATTTCAAGTTTAATAATGATAAAAGAATTAACTTAAAATCATAAGGGGCCTTGGTATCTGATATTAAAATTTGCCAAAAGAACACAATATTTTGTCACATTATATGATGATTAAAACATATTTTTTTTTTATCTTTTTCAGTTCCCTGAAGAAGTCTGGAGAGCTATGGTACGATTCATATTACAATGGATAATAAACATAATCACAGACTGACAACCTGAATACTCTTCTGGAAATGAGTTATCAATATCTTTATGTCTTAACTTATTGTTTAATTGTGCATATGTAATTCTTTCACTAATAACTTTTATGCTTTGTTAAATTTGTATGTATGTGTGTTTTTTGGGAGTTTAAAGTGCAAATGAAAATGAAAAGTTGTCTCTATATATATACAGAGAGGAGAAATTGTTTTCTTACACTCATCCTGAAATAAGAAAATAGCATGAAAATTTAGAGAATCATTTTTTTTTTATCCTCACGACAAATACAACCATGACATTTAATAAAATCTCAATACTTTTCGCTAGCAACTGAACCAATTAATTGTTTATTGAACATGAACTCGTATAATTTTGTAAAATAAAAGATTCACTATATATTGCAAAACTCATATTTAAGTAATTATATCATATAAAACCAAAGAGCTGGAAAAGCAGTATCTATAAAAAAATTAATTTGAATTATTTTTTTTGCCACTTAAAGTTTTCAATTAATGTTGTTTAAATGACTACCGGTGTTCCCTGTAAACCAAACACTTTTTTAGTAAAATGTGCAAGGTTCAATGATTTTATTTTAATGTGTTTAATAGCAGCAATATAAGACTAGATACAGTACTGTGGATTCAGTTATTTTTGTGGGTATCAAGTTTCGAGGATTATGGGAAACTTGCATGTTCGTGGATTTAGTACTGTGGATTCAGGTATTTTTGTGGATATCAAGTTTCGTGGATTGTGGGAAACTTGCATGTTCGTGGATATTTGATTTCATGGTTTCGCCATTCTCCGCAAACAAAGCCTATAGAAAATTGTAATTGGTTGAACATTAAAATGCTTGGATCCCTGCACCCACGAAACCAACAAAAATTGGTATTTAATGAATAATAATAAATCCACAGTAAATCATCAATTCTGGCACTAATTATATGTCACTATTTTGTTTTTTAAGGTTTTTACAATATGAAAATATGTAGTGCGAAAGGGGTGTCATGTCATAGAATGGACACATATTCTTGCTCAATTTGTTTTTATTCCTTGATGACACCTGTTCAGCATTGTTTTTTTTATCAAAGTTTTAATTTTGTACATGTATGCAGTTTTTTAGAAGTATGATAGATGTGAGAGTGTTTTAAGTTATAAATATCAATCCTTTTTATCTGTGATAGTTTAAGTATTATTCCACTGAGTATTTGACCATCAAATATATTTATATTTATTAAAAACAAACGTTGTAAAAATGTGCTATATTTATAGGTAAACATTTCTTCGTTAAAATTTATTATTAAAACTTTATTTGCATGCTCATTGTAACGTATATTGTCAGCATTTTATGTATTATATGTAGATCAATCAGTGATGTAACGCTGCTACCTGTTTGCAATAAAATCACAATATAAACATGTTGATACTTCAAATTTTTGATTGTGCAAGTGATATTTTCCAAAAATCTACTTTTTAAAAAGGGGGGGGGGGGGGTTGAAGGACCTTTATACTTCAGGATCGGGTGTTTTTAAGCTCAGGATTTTGGGATTGATCCTTTCGGGATCCTTGATTCCTTTTAATTTCAGAATGTTGGGATTCAAATTTCTTTAAATTCAGACCTAGGGATTTCATGTTTTTAAGCTGAGGATCCCCCCCTTTTAACAATCAACTGCAATACAAGGGAGATAACTCTATTTTTATTTACAGTATAAAAAGAAAAGTTTGTATTTTTTATGTTCCACCATTGTGTATTTATAAATGGCAATCTATGGTTCACCTTAAATGTATCATGGTTAGGTCTGGCAATCTATGGTTCACCTTAAATGTATCATGGTTAGGTCTGGCAATCTATGGTTCACCTTAAATGTATCATGGTTAGGTCTGGCAATCTATATGGTTCACCTTAAATGTATCATGGTTAGGTCTGGCAATCTATGGTTCACCTTAAATGTATCATGGTTAGGTCTTATATGTCTGCAATAGTTTCCACATGTTAGACCTATCCTTGATATAGATTTAAAACAGGATCTCATTTAATATAATCTGATCTTTTGATTGGTAAATATTTACTTTGGGATATTAAAATTGTACAAAAATAGTATTTTTCTCTTTTTAGTATGTGAAATGTCTAACAAATTTTTCTTGATTCTTTTTATTTAAAGCATAAAGTTCTTGTTAACAATAATCATAAAATTTTAAAGGCCAATTTATACGGAAATGGACCAAATTTTGTTTTTTTAAAGAAATGAAGCAATTTATGTCAAGTGTTTATTCATAAAATTTTACAGTTTAAAAAAATATATATATATTGTGTATAGTTAATAATTATTTTCTCTGTATTAATGTTATTTGCTTTATGAGAATAACTTCATTAATATTAGAATTTTATTTAATTATTTACTCTAAATATGATTAAATCTACTAATGCATGTAAATTATTGACATAGTTATTTTTAATAGGATAAGTTTTGAACTTTGCTTATCTTAAACATAACAGAAATATTTATATAAAATACTGTAACTTTACTAAGAATATATGGAGTGAATTTAATGTTGATATGAATGTGTATTATTTATAGATTAATGTTGGTCATCTCAACAAGATTGATTTTTTAAGCTCCACCTACGATTCACCTACTATAGTAGAGGGGCATTATGTTTTCTGGTCTGTGGGTCCATTCGTTCGTCTGTTCGTTCGTCTGTTCGTCCCGCTTCAGGTTAAAGTTTTTGGTCGAGGAAGTTTTTGATGAAGTTGAAGTCCAATCAACTTGAAACTTAGTACACATGTTGTTTTGCTTGAGCTGGTAAGGCAAGAGTAAGAAAAGTAATCAATTTATCGCTTTTTACCTATGACAACGTTGTTAATTTCATTGACAATGCACAATCACCCATAATTTCTAGCAAGAATTTTTCATATCACTCTACTGCACTGAGAAAAGAAATTATCAGTCAGTAAGATCAAAGGAAAATTTCGTAAAATAGGAATAATCGTCTTTAACATTATGGAAATATTTTAAAGTGAATTAAGGATACACTAAGGTGAGGTTTGGCATTTGGGTCAAGTGCTTGGACTCTTTGGTGTTTTCCCATACAAAACAAGGTATTTGCCCCATAACACCCATTTATTTTTTTCATACAAGATTTAATTGCTTATAAAAGGTCATTTACGCAAATTATAGTTGATTGTAGATTTTCTTTCTTTTGATTTTGGACCCAAATGGTACCAATGCAAATATAAGGTAAAAGTCCGGGTCAGCCTTTTCCCGCCATATTTTCAATATCAAATATCTCGAAAAGGCGCTCCATGACCTATCAATATTCTTTGTTTATTTTGATTCTTAACCAATACTCTTTTGACTTATAGTATCAATTTTAAATTCTTGATTTTTTTTTAATTTCACAAACCCTCACCTAAGTACATCCTTAAATAGTGATATGAATGTGTATCATGATTTATTATTATTGTCTATATATAGAGATTGATAATATATATTTCAGGGGCAGTAAACTTAGCTTTTGTCTTTCAGAAATATCATAAATTATATGATGATTTTTCAGGGAAAGTAGTTTGCTAGTTCACCTATTGAAAGTGTTCATAAAATAAATAAGCAATATAAAAATCTGGAGAGCAAAGGGTTTTTTCCAATTTTCCAATTTTGATTTTGAATTTTGATAACATTATTTAATTTGTTATCAGTATTTCCAATTATTGCAGTAATTAATCAAACATTATTGTCATTTGTACAACGGCTGCAAAAATAAATGTACTTAAAATTTTCTCAGTTTATTACCAACCCTAAAACAAGAAAAAAATGCAATACAAATCTTGAGGTCATAGTGCAATTTTCAACAATAAAAAATGGTTTAAATTAAATGTCAAGCTGTGAATAGCTTGGAGTCTTGGCAAGTATATTGACATAAATGATTCTTTAAGTATTAAAAAATAGATTTAACATACTCATTTATTCATTCAATAATCTCACGTCTAATAATTTATAAAGTTGATTACAATTGTATGTATACTAAGTGACAATAGAAATTAATTCTAATGTCAATTTTCTGTTTAATACAATTTTTTTTTTAAAAAATCATTGCAAGATTTAGCAGCTTCTGCAGGGAAGCAACCAAAACTTTGCAGACAAATTTTCAAGGATTCCAGATTTTTAGATTAAAGTATCTTACTATTATTCCCTTTTTAATTTGCAAGTTCTTAAGAAATTTTAACCACATAAATGTAGAAGGAACTCTGCTGGCAAATAATTGAAAGAATGGCAAATGTTGAGGTTTTTTTAGCAACCTTGACTATCCAGGAGTGCCTTGCATGGTCAGCTATGGCAAATTTTACAAACATAATTACAGTTATATAAAATTTGTTAGTTTAGATTTTTACCACTTTGAGATTAGTGGAAAAGTTTACAAAATAGTTGATTCGATACACACTTGTTTCAAATGCATTGAATTTCTGTTGGTTCTCAGTATAGTTTTCTTTCAATCAAATTTATTTTTTATAGATGTTTTTAAAGCTTAATGTTACTTTTACATTTTTCACAATAAAATTTACTTTTGAGACTTTTATTTTTATTTATTTAAAGTGAATAAAATGAGACAGCATTCTACCAACATATATAACTAACAGGCATATAATCTAGAGATATTTGTGGTACGCACTCCACACATTGAGGCCTTGCTCCAACTCATTGAGTGGTCTATATTTCGCCTGTTGCAAGACAAACGTTCTGTCCATTTACAATGCCCCCTTATTATACAGTTGTGGTCCTTTGTCCCTTTGGACCATGTTAATCAGACCTCACTATTGAAATATTTGTTAATAAAAATAAGGTGCAGGGGCGGATCCAGCCACTTTAAAAAGTGGGGGTTCCCAACCTAGGACAAAAGGGGGGGGGTCCAACTATATTTCACCATTCAAATGCATTGATTGGCCAAAAAATAAGGTGTGGTATGAATTCCAAACAGACAACTCTCAATCTAAGTCACAATGTATAAAAAAGTAAAGAAATATAGGTGAAGTAAAGCCTTAAATTTGTGCTCACCCTGATGCATGAAATATTTGCCACTGGACGAAAAGCAAGCAATCAAACTCATTCAGAGGTGATGCCTTTTATTCTAACATAAGAAGATGTGGTTGTATTGTTAATGAAACAACTATTTACCCAAGGCCCAAATGAAGTAGACGTTGATATAGGTCACCGTACAGCCTTCAACAGTTAGAACCTCATAGTCAGCAATAATTGTTCACGACAACAAAATGTAAAATCAAAATCAAACTATCACAAAATTATTGATCAAAAAAAAAAATCATGACGAATTTGGAAAGCAAAATATCTTAACAAACTGCAAATATCAGTTGACTCATTAGATCGACACGAGTCCCTAAAAGAAAAGTGCGTTTTGAAGACACAGAACCCAATACTAGCGTGTAGTTACATTATGCAGTATTGGATTTGCTTATGTTTAAAGTTTGTATTTAAGGTGACCAGGAAAATACAGGTTAATGAATATAAGTATGATAGGATTCAATTTTTGTTTAGATCTCAAACATATGTATTAAAGAACTTGATAGTGTATAGCAAATATAACTTATTTATAGTGTATTAATGTTCGATTAGTATACAGAAAAATGCTAAAGCGCAGAAAAAAACATGCTTTTTAAATTAAACTCTGCAGCAATTTAAGTATTGCAAAAAGTACTATACGTTGTGATTTAACAACAACGTACTGTATATATAAAACAGCTACCAATAAATCTATCAAGCGAAATGCTAGATGTTTTAAGGATTATTCTTGAGTTTGGCAGCTTCAAATTAAACATTATATAACCGTAAAGAACTGGATGCAAAGTATATGAACGATTTTTTTATACGACCGCAAAATTTGAAAATTTTTCGTCGTATATTGCTATCACGTTGGCGTCGTCGTCGTCGTCCGAATACTTTTAGTTTTCGCACTCTTACTTTAGTAAAAGTGAATGAAAATCTATGAAATTTTAACACAAGGTTTATGACCACAAAAGGAAGGTTGGTATTGATTTTGGGAGTTTTGGTCCCAACATTTTAGGAATTAGGGGCCAAAAAGGGCCCAAATAAGATTTTCTTGGTTTTCGCACTATAACTTTAGTTTAAGTTAATAGAAATCTATGAAATTTTGACACAAGGTTTATGACCACAAAAGAACGGTTGGAATTGATTTTAAGAGTTATGGTTTCAACAGTTTAGGAATTAGGGGCCAAAAAAGGGCCCAAATAAGCATTATTCTTGGTTTTCGCACAATAACTTTAGTTTAAGTAAATAGAAATCTATGAAATTTAAACACAAGGTTTATGACCATAAAAGGAAGGTTGGTATTGATTTTGGGAGTTTTGGTCCCAACAGAATAAGGGGCCCAAAGGGTCCAAAATTAAACTTTGTTTGATTTCATCAAAATTGAATAATTGGGGTTCTTTGATATGCCGAATCTAACTGTCATGACTGTGTATGTAGATTCTTAACTTTTGGTCCCCTTTTCAAATTGGTCTACATTAAGGTCCAAAGGGTCCAAAATTAAACTTAGTTTGATTTTGACAAAAAATGAATCAGTTAGGTTCTTTGATATGCTGAATCTAAAAATGTACTTAGATTCTTGATTATTGGCCCAGTTTTCAAGTTGGTCCAAATCGGGGTCCAAAATTAAACTTTGTTTGATTTCATCAAAAATTGAATAAATGGGGTTCTTTGATATACCAAATCTAACTGTGTATGTAGATTCTTCATTTTTGGTCCTGTTTTCAAATTGGTCTACACTAAAGTCCAAAGGGTCCAAAATTAAACTTAGTCTGATTTTAACAAAAATTGAAATCTTGGGGTTCTTTGATATGCTGAATCCAAAAATGTACTTAGATTTTTTATTATGGGCCCAGTTTTCAAGTTGGTCCAAATCAGGATCTAAAATTATTATATTAAGTATTGTGCAATAGCAAGTCTTTTCAATTGCACAGTATTGCACAATGGCAAGAAATATCTAATTGCACAATATTGTGAAATAGCAAATTTTTTTTTAATTAGAGTTATCTTTCTTTGTCCAGAATAGTAAGCAAGAAATATCTAATTGCAAAATATTGTGCAATAGCAAGATTTTTTTTTAATTGGAGTTATCTTTCTTTGTCCAGAATCAACTTAAATCTTTGTTATATACAATATACAATGTATATTCACTTTTTACTACCAACTGATAAATTAAAATAATCTTTACCATTCAGTGATAACAAGCAGTTTTTTTTACATATTAATATTTTATGATGTATTTAAATGAGTAGTTATTGTTGCAAACTCCATTAGAAATTTTAATTGAGATTAGTTTTGGAATAAGGGAAAGGGGGATGTGATTAAAAAAATTGGGTTCAATTTTTCTCATTTGAAATTTCATAAATAAAAAAGAAAATTTCTTCAAACATTTTTTTGAGAGGATTAATATTCAACAGCATAGTGAATTGCTCTAAGAGAAAACAAAAATTTTAAGTTCATTAGAACACATTCATTTTGTGTCAGAAACCTATGCTGTGTCAACTATTTAATCACAATCCAAATTTAGAGCTGAATCCAGCTTGAATGTTGTGTCCATACTTGCCCCAACCGTTCAGGGTTCAACCTCTGCGATCGTATAAAGCTACGCCCTGCGGAGCATCTGGTTAAAGCTTTTTTTCTCTTTTTATCAGATTGTATGTTCAGGTCTCAATATGCTTATTTAATTTTGTCTCGTGCGTTTACTAACTTAAAAATTCTCATAGTCTATTCATTTATTGTTTCGTTGCTTTTAAGTAGCTATTTTCCCTTATTTTTTAATTTGATTTTATGAATGTGCGATATCAATTTTGGACAAAATGAGAACAAAAAGCCTTGCAATCGATTTCATTTTAGCGTATTTTAAAATTCGATAAGAAAACGATAATGTTTATTTAGAAAATATATAAATAATTTCTTTTTTTGATGAATATGCCACTTTTTATCAGTAAGATTCTACTCCAGGTTCCTGTTATCAAGTGGCTGATAATAGTTAGTTACCTATCCAGAAATGGTATATTAAAACTTGTAGTATTTACGTGTATTTATGAACATGTAAAACATGCCACATAACTAAGATCGAATCACACCAAGTTAGAAAAGATAAACGTGGAGACAGGATTTATCATCCATCCTTTGTTAGGTAATCGATTATTATTTTTAAACCATTGACCGCGCATTCGTTTAGTCAATACTCCCGCCATATGTTACACTCTATAGATTGATAGCATTTACTTTAAAATTTCATTATCTTAATTTAAATATTGTCCCCACCGCGTAGTAAAATATTTTTTTAATAATGCGGCTTTACATCTTAATTTTATACTTTGTGTATCAAACTGTTTATTCGGAACTTTTCACAACTTATGTTAACTTTGAGAGATATTATCAGATGGAAGAAGAACTAATAGTACTAACGGATTTAGTTATTCAACAGGAAAGGATAATACACGGGGAAGACGTCCATAACTTTAATAATATAACACAGTAAGTTTGTTTTAGTTTTTCAAAAGAGGCAGACGAAAAAAAGAGGGGGGGAATCAACAATCTAAATTGTTAATACCTAGACTTTTCCCGTGCTCTACTCTACCCAGAACATTGCCTAGTTTGACCCTCTCCATCCTCCTGTTCCAAATTCAGGTCCGCGAATTTTAGTTCAGCGTCGATGCAGTGTATTACTTAGTTTTCATTTTGCCAATAGTAAACCAAAAACAATTGAGAATTGGAATGGGTAATGTGTCAAAGAGACAACAACCCGACCAAGGAGTAGAAAACAGCCAAAGGTCCACGGAAGCATATATTTTACACATGATGTAAGCTTGAGAGACACATAGTTATATTTCTTTGATTCTTACTTGTAAAAAAAAATAACACGATGTCTTAAGATTTCCAATAGACACGGAACTCAATTAAGTTATATTGTTAGAGACAACTCTTGAGTATTTTTGTATATCACAAGTCTGAAACTTAGTAAGATGAAGAAAAAAAAATATCATTTGTCCATCCTCAAACATTTTAGAGTTACAAAGCATTATAATAAAACAATTACAAGAGATTAAATAGGTAATTGCCTAAAAAAAAAGCCAAAATAGAGTATGTTTAAAAAATCCGAACGGATTGTGAACATTATCCGAATGGATTAGCATTAGATGTCATCATAAGATGTCTATATGCTTGCAACAGATGTCTACCAGTGATTTACAAAGAGGATCGATTTGTGCAACAATAGATAATGTTAGATGTTAGATGTAACTAACTGTATCCATCATGTGTACTATAACAAAATGAACGAATCGATTTTTTTTTCAAATTTACTTAGAAAGAGGATGTGTCAATTTCAATAGACTTCACACTTTAGTTTACTCAGAAAATCTTAAAGTTGCAAAACATACTGAAATTTAAACATTTAAGAGTCTTCGACAATTGAAATTCAAATTTAAACAGCCATAATATCAAAGTTTTAGCTCAAAAATACATTGCCGTTGAAGTCAGTAGTTATACTATGTCGAATTTTTTTCTAGTACTTCCTATGAGTTTAGGTTTTGATGACGAATGAAATATTTTTATTCACTTTGTCTCGACTATGGCTACCGTTGCTTTATCGTCGTCTATATTTAGGTTCAGGTATTAAATTCAAATATGTATTCATATACCAATCACGTTGTGAAGCTATCTTTCACTTTATGGATTTCAACGAAACTTGTGCAAAATCTTGTTTATGACCGAGAGACAGCATCATCTAGAGCAAAACTTTGAAATAATTTTCTCGTAACTTTCTGCATATTACTAATAAATAGATAGACTTGGTTTTTTGTATTGAAGTTTAGGACTCAGATACAGCTTTAACGGTTTTAGTAAAAGCTAATTTTGTCTAACCTTCATAGAATTTTATGAAACGTCGATGATAAAAGCTTCGTAATTAAAAGAAAAAATTTAAAGCACAGTTTAGAATTTAGTTTTTTTCGTTTTCCATACACGTATTTTACTGAATGATTGACTTCTTGTTGACATTTTCGGTCAAATATGTGCAATTCATTTCAAGTAGGCGGCATTGATAGCCTTTTCCTTAAATTAACTCCCGTATCTGTATAAACTGCATGGGCCGTCGACTCACAAACTTTACATATAACTCAGATTTAGAGTTACATTGCAACCACATTTAGAAATAAATCAACAGTAGTATACCGCTGTTCAAATAAAGGCAACAGTAGTATACCGCTGTTCAAAACTCATAAATCCATGGACAAAAAACAAAATCGGGGTAACAAACAAAAACTGAGGGAAACACATTAAATATAAGAGGAGAACAACGACACAACATTACGCCCAGATACAAAAGTTTGAAAGCCGAAACAAGTACAAAGTTGAACAGCATCGAGAAACAAAAGTTCAAAAAAGTTGTGCCAAAAAACGGCCAGGGTTTTCTGTTAGGTACCAGAACATCCCTATTATTTAGAATAATTTATACTTTTGCAAACTGTAATTTTATAAAATGACTAAACAAAAGATATATGATAAAACTGAAGTATTAACTAATTACAAGAAACAATCGAAATACACTACATAACCCGACGAAATGCAGCACATCTGAATAAGTTTAAATGTGTTTAATCCTTATATTGTTTTTAGTTAATAGTATCTTTATAGTTTTCGAGATGGATCCTTTTAACTATTTCTTCTTTTCAGTACGATCGACGAGGCGAAATCGATCCACTTGCAGCATGTAGAGGACATAGAAACATATCTCTCCCATCCTATAAATACATTTCGTCTGTCCAGACGTCTCGCTCAAAATTGGAAACAGATTATTGGACAGATGATGGAAACAGACACATGCGTAAAAGGTTAATATAGATTTGATTGTATATTCGGCACTATTGTCTATTTTGTATATATAGAGGCAAATTTGTTTGATATGGAGGAAGCTATAATATTCATAGACAGTTTCGCGCAATAGTTTCTGTAGATAAACCGGTATCTGGTTTCAATGTGTAGCAAGTACTAGCACTTGTGTGCAAGTTTTACTATTGGAGTGATTGATAGATTGGCAGTTTAATTAAAGTCAGATTAGAATATTGTAAAACACCTTTGCCACTAACTAAAAGAAAAAAAAATACAACTTACTTTATAATTCGGTTAGCATAAGAAATAAACTCATCATAGATACCAGGATTAAAATTTAAAGTTGTGCCAGACGCGCATTTCGTCTACAAAAGACTCATCAATGACGCTCGAATAACAAATGTTAAGGCAAAACAAAGTACAACTTTGAACAGCATTAAGGACCAAACATTCTGAAACGTTTTGCCACAATACAGCTAAGGTAATCTATTCCTAAGGTAGAAAAGCCTTAGTAATTTAAAAATTCAAAATTTTGTTAACAGTTAATTTATAAATATAACCATATCAATGACAACTCATGTCAATACATATTTGCTTCACACAATTACTATCATTGTTTTCATAGAACATTGCAAGGTTCATGTTCGGAACCAAATCGAAATATATTGGTTTCACTAATGTTTTGCAATAATTATATCACATAATCTATAATTATGTTTATAAAGAGATAGATTCCTTCTGATAAGAAATTATCAGGTTTGTATTATATATGCTATTTATTAATTATTAATCCTATATTAGTGTAGGATTGATTGCAAACATATAAAATTTATAAATAGCATATATAATACAAACCTGATAATTTCTTATCAGAAGGAATCTATCTCTTTATAAACATAATTATAGATTATGTGATATAATTATTGCAAAACATTAGTGAAACCAATATATTTCGATTTGGTTCCGAACATGAACCTTGCAATGTTCTATGAAAACAATGATAGTAATTGTGTGAAGATGAAGAGGGAAGCCGTGGACGTTGGGTTTCGCTTTTTCTTAATTGAAATTATGATGTATACCGACCAATCCCGATCTCTACACGATCCTTTCTCGGTCAATTCGACTGCTACTCGACGAATTTTCGATCTCTTCTCGGGTGAATTGCTTCTCGGACCTTACTCGATTGTTTTTGACATGTCACAAACTCTCGGGTAGATGGTCAGATCGATGACGAGTAGGGTAGACTATCCCAAACATCCTTGTCGATTGAGTCAGACCAGTCTCCCGATCACGTAATTTGTCTTGAACGGGCTTGATCGAGTTTGATCTGATCGGCAGTGTGAACCTAGCTTAACAGTTAATTTATAAATATGACCATATAAATGATAATTAATGTCAATACAGAGGTGCTGAGTACTGGGGTGGTGACAAACTCGGGATATAAAAACTCCACCAGCAGCGATATTGACCCAGTGGCTGTAAATGAACTCATCATAGATACCGGGATTGAAATTTTAAATTAGCACCAGACGCCCGTTTTGTAAATTGACGTGAATTGAAATGACAATAATCTTATGGTCTATATTGAAATGGATTTGAAATGCAAATGTTTATATTTGCTCAGATTTGAAAAAAAACCGTATTTTAGGAATGCTCAAGAAAGCAATCTAAAGGGTTCTATCTGTGGTAAACACCTTCTCATTTACCTTTAGTAAATTTCCATTTACTGAATATGATATTCAATAAAAACCATTACCTAAATATTGTGCTGTATTTCACCAAATGGTTCTTAATTTGTTTTTTTTTACCTTACATACAATGATAAGACAAAACTATTAATTTGAACTAAATGAGTATTTATTTTCTTACTTTAGCCTTAAGAGTGAAATTACAAAATATGGAGGATAACATCCCAGACGACAAGCAGCTCACAGAAATTGCCAATTCCGTGCTCAATTTGGAACAATTTCACAACATAACAATTGGCGAACTTTTGTTGGGCGAGATTAATGGTCATTTACCTCACGAACCTTTAAAACTTGGAGATCTTGTATATATAGCAAAGGCCGCATACGACACTGAACAGTATTACTATACCATCACATGGTTGCGACACGTGATAGACGAAATTAAGGTTCAACGAATTGATGACGTCGATGGCGAATATACAAAAGCCGCTGTTTATAGTTTACTGTCGTCTGCATACTTTAAAGTAAGTAAAGAGTCTCTAATGAGTTATAGAATACACTAGTTATCAATAAAAAGGGATTTCATATTAAGTAGGCAGAATGATTATCAAAACAAAAGAAAGGTTTGCTTGCCGAAGGTCCTAATTGAGCTTTTTTTCGTTGGATATTGGGATTTTCGAGTTTAACAGTAGGAATTGAAATTGGAGCAAGTTATTTCAAATTTAGAAAAGGGCGTTCTATTAAAAGGGATTTCTGGTTGAGACATTAATACGTACACATACCTGTACAAATCATTATTAAAACAACAGGCAAAATCATTGCTTATTCTATTAGAATTATTAATATTACGCTTATTACGCAATGCTGTGGATAAAGTTGAATCCCTTGGCTTTTTGCTCATTCTATATGAGGCGAAGATCAGGGTACAACGTTTACATCTATGCGTTAACCTTAATTACTAACAATTGTAAAAACATGCCCAGAACAACCCTTTATTTGGTGGTCTTTACATATATTATTGTATATATATTCCAAGTCAGGAGCCTCTAGCCTGTGTTAGTCTTGTATTATTATTATTTTTTAGTTTCTTGTGTACAATTTGGATTTAAGAATGGCGTTCATTACCACTGAACTAGTATATGTATTTGTTTAGGGGCCAACTGAAGGACGCCTCCGGGTGCAGGAATTTCTCGCTGCATTGAAGACCTGTTTCTACTTTTGTTTTTTAATGGTCGAGTTGTTGTCTCTTTGACACATTTTCAAATTCCATTCTCAATTTTATTGTTTATTTGGTGTTATTTTCTAGATGGGACACATTAAACCAGCAGCTGAATTAACACATGAGATTCTATCATTCGGTAAGTTTCTCTATTATCTAGACACAATTTAACCAGAAGTATAAATTCTGAAATTGGTAATACAATTAAGATCAAACTACCATGTCTGGAGCAAAAGGCAACAGAACATACAAAATAGTATAAACCTATATGACACAGCATGTTTTGTTGCGATAGCAATTTTCCAATTGTGTATGAACTACATTGCATTACATTTTTTTGTATAGATCTGCTTATACTATAAAAGTTCGTTATAATTTTTTTTCTCTACTATCAACTTAGTTTCTACACCTAAACAAGATTTTGCAAGATTTTAATTCCTATTTAATAAATGATTTTTTTTTCGTTTGAATTACACCTTCATACCTTTCACGTCAAAACATTTTATAGAGTGCTTTATCATATATGTTCTACATATTGTTGAAAGTTCCCACCGTGACATATAATCCCTTACTTCTCTGGGGAGAGTTTAGTTTAAACATATTTATTATAGTTTTGAAACTTATATTAATCCCTTTCCACTTTGCGGGTGCGAGTGCTGCCTTGTAGCGGCATTAACCTACTCTTTTTCGAAATATACAAGGGTGTCTGTAACGTGCAAGAAATATGGCTTTCTCTTAACACGGGTCAGCCATTTATCGTTCCCTTTCGACGGACTATCATCGTTTCCTCAGGACCATACTCGCAGATGGTGTCAAGGGAGAGCGTAAAATTGAATTCCTGAATTTTCATCCCCAACGGGAGAGAATGCTACTATCAAACACGTCTTGTTACTTTTATAAAGTTGAATTTCTTTAGACAAAGTTCACCTTAGATAGTGTTGGCTCTCCTTTAAGATGCTTTAAGATTTGCTTGGCTGCTCTACAATATTTCAAATTTTTGGCTTTCTAAAATTACTAGAAAAAAAATGAACTCCGAGGAAACGCAAAGTCATATACATCCAATCACAGTGCTCTAGCTGACTTCTTTCACCTGCCTTGTGTACACAAAAGGCCAACCTAATCCTGGGAAAATTTTATAGTACCGTTTTCCCTTTATTTGCCTTGTGGGAACGTAGGTATGATTTTTGATTGCCCATTGTTATCGCCCTTTAGATACTTAGCTTTCAATAAAACTTTTATACATTTTCTAACACATAATGATACACTCTTTTACAGATCCAGACAATGTTATAGCACAGAGAAATAAGATATACTATGACACAGTGGTGGAAAATAATCCTAAAAGTATTACTAAAACTAAACCTTCTGAAAAAGTCAAAAGATTGTTTCATAAGATATGTAACCAAGGCGTAAAACAAGTAAGAGAGAAAGTGTATAAAAATGAAAGATGAAAACAACATGAAAATGTCATATTATAAATTTTAATTTCCAGATATTCTTATACCGGTTATGCGCAATGACCATTACGTCTACATATTTTGTGTATCTCTTTAATTTTTCTAAATAGTAGTAGACATTTTAACTATCATGTCATATATTGCACAGATCGACAATATTCGGTACAGATATTCATATTGGTTTTTGTTTTATTTCCGGCTTTCTTCAGAATGGTATGATTGTACTAGTCGGATGTCAATGTAGAGCAGGATATGCCTAAATCTCCTAAGTATCTGATACCGGTATCACTCTTTGCATTTTATCGGTTGTCACATATTTAAAGTAACCAAAGACGAATTTTGAAAAAAGTAAAGCATTTCTTTATTTTACAAAACATACCGGAATCCTAGAAAATTTCAAAAAGGAAAGTCCTTTATCAAAGGCAATACTAAAAGCTAAAACACATCAACTGTCATATTCCAGTATGTTTACTGGATGTGTCATACGTAGAAAATGGTGGATATTAAACGTGAGATAGAAGATACCAAATGGTTTTCTAACTCATGAGTAGAGGGCAAAATGGCCAGTTAACAAAACTACTAATTAACCAAAAAAAAAAAGAACCCACATGCAACAGTCTACAAATTAAACATAGAGAAAAGCCTAAACAACCCGAACCGAACCCAAAACAGTTTAAAATACTAGTATGCAATACATATGACCTGTATTCTTTTAAAATATGCACTTATTGTCATGCTTTTTTCCGCTCTCATTCAATTCTTGATAATTCTAATTATGCATCAATGTACCCGTTATCTTCTTGAAGTATTCAGTGCTCGTGAATTACTTTCAAAAGATGACACATTTTCTTTTTAACTTCTCTTTTAGAAAATATCGCGAGAGAGATGCTTATATTTTCCGTTAAGAAATAAAATGTGGTACATGAAGTCTGATATCAAAGCAGAAGTACTGAAGAATAAACCTCTTATTATATACTTCCACGATTTGATAGACAATAAAACAGCAAATGCTTTGAGATACATGGGTTACGAAACGGTTAGTATGTTATAAGAAAATACATATGTTGACGAATGATTTTGTACTCATATTTTCATTTAACTAGCATCTCCGTAAATCATTGATATAGACAAATAAAGGCAACGAAAGTATACCGCTTTTCGAAGTTCAAAATAGATTGATAGAAAACAAATCTAGGTTACTAACTGAAACCGAGGGAAACAACTTAACTATAAGAAGAAAACAACGAAACAACTGATACACTGAATTGCAACACAAAACAAACAACACTGGAACACACAGAGAAACGAACTATAACATAACAACTGCCATTTTATCAAAAGCAGAAAAGAACATATGCAAACTGCATGGATCATGCTTTCTCTACTGTGAATTTGCGTTTTAATATATTTTCAAATCGATGTGAACATCTTTGCCTTAAAATTACGACTTGAATGTCAAAACAAAAGGTAAAAGCACAAAAATACTGAACTCAGTGGAAAATTCAAAAAAGAAAGTCCCCAATCAAATGGCAAATGGCAAAATCAAAAGTTCAAACACATCAAACGAACGGATAACAACTGTCATATTCCTGACTTGGTACAGGCATTTTTTTATGTAGAAATTGGTGGATTGAACCTGGTTTTATAGCTAGCTAAATCTCTCACTTGTATGACAGTCGCATCAAAGTCCATTATATTGTCAACAGACACAATACGTAAAAATGTCAAAAAATGGGGTACTTCGCTAAGTAGATTCCTTGTTAATGCATATATTATCATCTTATTAAAATCACAAAAATACTGAACTCGGTGAAAAATTAAAAAATGAAAGTCCATAATCATATGGCAAAATTAAAACCCCAAACACATCGAATGAATACATAAAGTGTGCATGCAAAGGACCCAGCAAACTGTCTACACTGATAACTGTCATGTGTCTATAAAACAAACGATGCTCTGAATCTCGCAATTGACTAAATGGGAGGTGACAGTAGTTTTAGGGATGTTCAAAACTCCTACATCGATTACGAGGATACAAATCAAGATCATAATAATTGAAGATAAAATATCAACAGAAACATGACACAAGTCAGTTTGGATACAGACAAATCATATCAGTCAATCTGTACAAAGAAGAATTACAAAAATTACCAACCCCAAGGAAATGTCAAATAGACTAAATTTAGAAAAGATATACAAATGACAAAAGCCAATGTTTAAGGACATTTTAAAAATTAAGATACATGTACGTATAATGGATGATTTTAAAAGATATAAAGTGGAAAATCAACAAATAACTAAACCAAATTAAAAAAATCAAATAAACCCAACGAAAACATTACACGAAGGACGACGGAAATATAAACAACCATATCAAAAGACTACACAGCTTAGCAAAGACATCTTTTGATATACTTTAGTTGATGAACAGCACCAGTAAATACAGATACAGTTATCCTAGACAAAGGTGAGTTTCTCGTTTAGATGAAGTATCTTGATTTATTATGCAAGTCACAATTATGAATGATTTAATACCGTTTAACACAGTTCTGAATGGTCAAATGAATTATTAGGCAGCTGTAAATGGTTTTGTTATGCTTTCTTTAAATTATAAGAATATAAAAAGGGATACCACATACAATGACCGGTCGTAATACAAATATGAAGGTTAATAGGTCGCAAATAAGTGAGTCTTAGAATGATAAATGAATTAGGTAAATAGAATTTCTCGTATAAAAAATATTGAGTTGATATATGTAAATTGTTTTACTTGTGACTTTACTTGTAATTGTTAACGTTATATAAACATTAATACACATATTTATACAATTATCTGATTGAATTACAGTTCTATTGTTTATGATAACACTAATTGGAACTGGGTTCAAAAACTAAAGGAAAAATTCTACAGTATGGACATCAGCAACAAGCTGGTTACAAAGTCAAAGTTCAATGTAAGTCTAATTTTTACAATCTATATAAAATGAGAAAAAACACATTAAATAATTATCTTATGGTAAAAATTAAATAATTTAAATGCCCAAAGAGGTGCAGGCCGTGCAAGGGCTGTATAGCCAGTCAAGGTAGTTAAAAACTTTCATCGTCGTAAATGTTGTACGTCTAAACACTCGTGAACGCTTAAACTCTGGAATTTGAAAGACCACGATAAATTTTCCTATGGTGATGAATAAAGGTAAAACCACAAAACTAATGATTGGATTTTAAATGATCATACAAATGATGTTGATGAAAGTTAGGTACTACTTCATCATTTCGCACGCGGTTGTTTTTTATATCTATATTAAAATAATGAACATTTTGGATAAACACCATTATGAGTCAAATATGGAATTTCCATAAAATCACACTGACATAACAAAAAAATATTTGCACTAAACTGATCAGACATAGATTTTTTTAAGGACATACTTTATTAGAAAACATTTATTTTTTATCATAAATCTGAGGTAACATAAGTCATCCTTTGTCCAAATCGCATCTCAAACATATCTAATCAAAGCATGGACAAAAGCATCGCAAAAAGGCCGCACTACTAGTCAATCCAAAAGAGGAAGTTCACAAAAGGACAAAATCAAACGCTAGCAATGATTCGAAAAAGTGAGAAAAAAAATGCCATATTCCTGACATGGTACAGATGAAGGTACAAAATGATGAAGCGAATTTACAGGATCGTCGTCTCCTGCCACATGTTTGCTTGCATCACCTCCCATGCGAATCTAAATCAGTCTAAATACCACAATATATTTATTGGACAACATCGACAAACTGACAGATCAGACGTCAACGCTAGAATCTTGAAATCTAAGACTGAAAAATTATAACTAGTTTGTTAAGACAAAGACACATCGTATGAGTCAATCAATTAGTGATTGCAAAATTAAGCACTAACTGTGGGTTATCGAGTGACAAGACAAATGAATGGAAACAATGAAATTGGCAAGATGCCATTTGAAAATGTGTTATAAGTGCCAATGAGACAACTCTCCACAAGTCATCACAGGGACGAGATATGTGAGTGTTATATGTGAGAATTACATTAAGTCACATATTAAATTGAAATATGCATCTTAAAGTATTTTCTCCTTTTTTTTAAATAGGTGATGAATATAGGTTTGGAAGGATCTATTAGGAAACCACAAAGGGTAAGATATAACTTCATTCGTAGCTCGGATAATTGAAGTAAGTAGTTGATCAGGCGATTGGGCAAATGCAAATAAAATTAAAAATTTAGTATTGAAAGAAATGTTCAGTTTTGCCGTTGGAAAACTATTTTACTGCTATTTTTAAATGTTTCAAATATCTAGTTCATTTATAAATATATAGACCTTTTTATATAAACATCCTGTTTTCTAAGCAATTTCGTTTATGATGATATTTGTTGATCTTATGATTTGCTAACTACCATTACACGACGATAATATTTATAGTTAAATGAAAATACAAAAGAATTAAAACTTTTCCTCAACATTGTATAGCCAACAGGTAGTCCATATATACAATATTCTAATGATCTTTTTCTACATGCTATTCGTTTAATATTATTTAAAAAGAAATCTATGTTTCATTCTTAAAAAGGATTCCTAGTTTCTTAAGGAGTTATCTTTCTATTTTACAGAACATTTATCCATATCCACTTGGGTCCTTAGTAGTTGGATCGTTTATAGTTTCTGTGAGTACGGAATATATACATACGACGATGGGGGTGGGTTTGGGTATTATAACGAATGAGACAACTATCAAATACAAAAATGTGATAAATCCGACATCGTAACGACAAAAAGAAATAGATTCAGCAACATGATCCCTGCGTATCACTATGTTAATTCCTCATGTCTTACGCTAACCAATTTTTCTGCATCAACCATTTAACGTTAAGGGGAACAATTGGTTCTGTTTTTTTGTCTGAATCAGAATAATTTTCCAATAAATTGAGGAAACTTAGGCAGAATATCCGTTTAACAGATGATAGCGGATATGGTGCTTATAACTTCAATACCGTTCCCTTTTCACGAACGTGACCCTCCGAATTAGACCGATTTCCGGGTTCGTAATAACATGAGCAACACGACATGTGCCACATGTTGGGCAGAATCTGCTTATTCTTCCAGAGCTTCCGCGATCAACCAGTGTTTTGGTGGGGCTGGTGTTGCTCAGTCTTTATTTTTCTATTTTGTGTTTTTCTGCTATTGTTTGTCTGTTTGTCTTTTTATTTTCTAGCCATGACATTCGATAAATCTGTTTGAATGTCCCTCTGGTATTGTTTGCACCTCTTGGTACGCCAGACGCGCATTAACTATTCATATTTGTAATTAATAAAGCTCGCATGAAAACAAATGTAATGACTAATCAAATGTGAAATTTAGGAGCAGTATGGGTTTTTAGCAAGGGCTCACAATTCAACTTGTTAAAGCTGAATTAGTATTTTCTAGTGTAGTCGGATAGTTTTTAATCCATCATCCATTACTAATGTTTGCACGTTTATCTAATTGGTTCGTTTCTAAATAAAGCATGAGTACGTTACCTTTAGGAATGCTTCCAACGGATGGATTAATTTAAGTTCAATATAAAGTATTATGTTTGATATACATGTTTTGTTTATTTTTCATTTCATTTTACAGCTGTCAGAGAGATCATTAGGAGGGGAATTGGTCTTTCCTTTAGCCAACACTAAAGTATCAATCAATAAGGTTGGTCATTTTTTTATTAGATATTTTTTGTTAAATTCTTAAATCAGATATGTTAAAAATGGCCACAATCTGTACACAAATAGAGATGCCATAAAATGGACAAGAAATGATCTTTTTAGAAAGAAAACGACAAAAAGACAGAACACAGGTTCTATAAAGCGTATTCACTTTCTACTGCAGTAAACCCATTCGAAAAGATTTCAAGATAAAGAGACTTTTCTGCAATTGGTTCATTATTATGTTTTATAATTGTCTACAATAGAAAATTGTGACTGCTGTTTACAGCAGTTAATTGCTTAAATATGACATCTAAAATTATTTACAACTCTTTATGTGTTATAATACTTATGGAATTAAATACATAATTAAAACAGTACATATCTTTCCAAAATATAATTTGATACTTTCTCCGTTCTAGGGAGACGGTGTGTTTTATGAAGAAACAGCACTTCTGACAATGTGTCCAGTGGCTTATGGTAGTCAGTGGTGTAAGTATTAGCATCTTGTTTTATTAAAACAAAATAAAAAAAATCCCGATGTCCAAAGTAAATTAAAAAAGGGGGTATTCTTAAAATTTGTCATCAGAGGAAGTTTTGTATATTGAAACAAGGCAAAGAACAAAAAACGATTTTCGCTGGTATGAACGTTGGAACAACATGAACTAATAATCACCAAAAAATAATGACAAAAATACCGAATTTAAAAGTAAATTCAAAAAGGGGGAAGTCTACTATTGTGTGTTTATTATACCCCACGCAACGAAGTTGCGCAGGGTATAATGTTTTTGACCCGTCCGTCCGTCCGTCCGTCAGTCCGTCCGTCAGTCCTGTTTCTTGTCATCGCAACTCCTCTCAAACCACACAACAGAATTTCACGAAACCTTTTCAGATAATAAGGACATACTATGTAGTTGTGCATATCGACGGGAAATTGCGATTCATTTTTTTTCTAGGAGTTACGCCCCTTTGAACTTATTTGCTTCAATGTGCGTTGCAGTAGTTTGTCATCGCAACTCCTCTGAAACTACATAACAGAATTTCATGAAACCTTTTTCAGATAATAAGGACATACATGTAGATGTGCATATCGACAGGAAATCACGATTCAAATTTTTTTCTAGGAGTTACACCTCTTTGAACTTATTTGCTTTAAGGTACTTCTTCAACAGTTTGTCATCTCAACTCCTCTCAAACCACACAACAGAATTTTCATGAAACTTTGTAGATAATAAGGACATACTACGTAGATGTGCATATCAACAGGAAATTACGATTCAATTTTTTTCTAGGAGTTATGCCCCTTTGAACTTATTTGCTTCAATGTACTTCTGCAACAGTGTGTCATCTCAACTCCTCTGAAAACACACAACAGAATTTCATGAAATTTTGTAGATAATAAGGACATACTATGTAGATGTGCATATCAACAGGAAATTACGATTCAATTTGTTTTCTAGGAGTTATGCCCCTTTGAACTTATTTGCTTCAATGTACTTCTGCAACAGTTTGTCATCTCAACTCCTCTGAAAACACACAACAGAATTTCATGAAATTTTGTAGATAAAAAGGACATACTATGTAGATGTGTATATTGACAGGAAATTATTATTCAGTATTTTTTCTTATACTTATTTAATTTCTCCAATGACAATGTGGGTACGTGGGGTATGTGAGCGTGCTCACTAATGTTCTTTAATTAAATTTGTCATCAATTACAGTTGTGTATATTAAATCAAAGCAAAGAATAAACTCCATTCGTCTCAACTCGGCCGATTCCGTACCCTCATAAAACCTCGTCCGTAATACGTAGGTTTTCATTACTGATCTCCTGTAAAGGAGGGAGATAAAGTATTAAAAATATTAGCACTAGCAGTAAATCGTTCAGCTTCCGGCGAAGAAATGTAAGGCGTAGACACATATCACATACCGTATTACAACCGAGGGATAGAAGGAGAGTAGCAGATTCTGCCGAAGATTGCTGAATGGTACAAACTCATATAACATTGGCAAACTAACAACGCCATTGCAGATATAATTAATGAGGATCACAAACCTTATAAACAACCAGGAGGTGATCGGGAAAATGATAACTGTGGATTTTGAATAGACGTTGAAATAAACAGTCTTTAGTTTACATTTCTTTCAAACTCAAACAATTTGGTATTATGCTCTGATAATTGTGTTTAAAATGACACTGACATTTCATAAATCATCAGAGACAATGTATCATGTCTACTGACGATCTTCCGCATAATTAGCGATTGACATGTGGCTGTTTACACAGAAAGTGCACCTGATGTTAATGCTTAGAATTCATAAAGAATGTAGATTGTTTTAGAAAGGTAACCCAATATAACCTTCCTAAAGTAGTAAATTTGTATAAAAATATTTCAACAATAAACCTCCAGTCTTGAAGCAGAAAAAGATTCTTGGTTTCAATAAATTGAAAGTGTTTGCTATTCACTATATAATGAGTGATGAGCATGAAAACGTTTGTTTTTTTTTTCATTGTATTGTGCACTATCATAGAGCTCTTTAGTGAGGTCCACCAAGGGTGACTGGGGAATAGAAATATTGTCACTTGGTCTTCTTCCGACCGGCAGTAAAACGCTTGCCGAAGTGGGGCGTCCGTTTGGCTGTGCGGGATGTACCAAGTTCGCAGTCACATCAGGTCAGATTGGGGACGTTTAATCCGATGTCTCGTGTAAAGAGAGTGCCACGCTCTTTGCACGTTAAGAACCCTTGTAACAACTCTTTGAGGGGTCCGTAGATGGCCTGTTGCAAGGCAAAATTTCTGTCCCTAACCAATATACCCTCATTTTCCAGTGGCAGTCCGAATTTCCCCGACTATCATCCCAAATGACCTCTATTATGACAAGTCCTACCTATTGTATTTATTGTTAACTTGTTCTCATCCTGAATATGCATGAAATATTTGCCAGTGGACGTTAAGCAACCAAAAATCAATCAATCAATATTTTGAGGTACTGGTCTTTCAACTGGATAACGTTAAATAAAGATTGACCTATTGTTTATCAAGTTGTATATTATATATATATTAGGATGTGTTCGAGTTCACATAGACCGACAGCCAGAATGTATGTCTTGATAGTTATCAAAGGTACCAGGATTATAATTTGATACGCCAGACTCGCGTTTCGTCTACATTAGACTCATCAGTGACGTTTAAATAAAAAAAGTTATAAAGACAAACATGCACAAAGTTTAAGAGAAATCTAGATTTCCATATAATCAAGGAATGTATTTGTTGTTAAACTACGTTTATTACTAAACTTTTATACGTCTATGAGACAAAACCATTTTTTTCTGTTCTTTCAGATGGATTTCAGTATTTATACCAAGTACCATACTCGCATAAAATATGTCCACCTAAACGACACGTCAGGAGGGGATATTAGTAGAAAATCATTTGAACATTTGATTGTCAGAGAAGCATTTTATGACAGTTATATTTGTGCAGAATTTAAAACGTATTTACCTAATTACAATTACGCAATTTACTATAATAAAAACGTATTTACTTAATTGTGAGAACAAGTTACTATAACAAAAATGTTACTAAAGAGATTGGTATTTCTGCAATAAATGCAGTAAATGTATACAAAAAACTGACACTAGTGTGATGTATTACGTCAAAATGGAAACTAGGCGTATAACGGTAAATCATGCATGTTTTTAAACTTGGCATTACGTGATGATGTGGATAGTCCCCATTCATGTTAAATGTAATGAATTTTAAAAGGTCACTTTAATTTTGTCTTCAATATTGAATATATTATACAGATATTTGACGTGGCTCGGTACTTATACATCTCGTCAATGTGTTTGTATTGTCATTCATTTTTTGGTGGCGTGTTTTGTATATGCGACTTTTTGTATTTCTTTGGTTCTTATAACGTGACTCTGTACTTAAACAGATCCCGTCAGTATGATATTGTTCTATTTTATGTCATTATGATATATTTCTATTATGAATTGCAAAATACGTTGAACCATAAACGTCAAAATCATTCAATCGCGTAGTGGAATTAACTATTTGTGGATTCTTATAAATTCTATATATAACTTTTGGACTATTTTCAATCTCGGTCTATTTCTGAAATTTATTCTTACACACTTTTGATTTTTTAACCCTATATGCTAACATTGCCTATGTAAATTTTAAAATTGTTTGTATGCACATTGAACGATAAATCTATGTGACGTATAAAATTTTCTGACGTCAGATACAAAAATCAATGAATGTGTTTATAGATAGATGTTTTGTGTTCTGTTAAATTGTTCCTTTTAAAATTGTTATACGATGATGACTGATGTACCCATATTTTGACTATTTTATTTATTGTGTCTGTTTAGTTAACGCATCAATGTAAATATAACGGAATTTGATGATACTGTCATCAAAGTGAGAGGGTTAGCGCTATAAATCCAGGTTAAATCCACCATTTTCTACATTTGAAAATGCCTGTACCAAGTCAGGAATAAGACAGTTCTTGTCCATTCGTTTTTGATGCGTTTTGTTATTTGATTTTTGCCATGTGATTATGGACTTTCCGAATTGATTTTCCTCTAAGTTCAGTATTTTTGTGATTTGACTTTTTATTCTTCATGTATATGATTGTAAAGCCTAAACTGTGACCAGGGTATAAATATAATGCCACTTTTGGTCTTCATCCGACTGGAAGCGATATCATTTAGAAGAAGAAAGAAATGAGAAATACGCAGTAATCTATGATCTTATGATGAACTTTGAACTTTAATTGTGTGTATATACTGCTTGTAGAAAAGACATAGAAAGACGACTGGTTTGATAAATAGAGACAAATCTGTTGGTTTATTTTTGGTGTAACAATGTTTTCGATATATTTTGTTTTGTAACGGCAGTTGTGCATGGATGAATATTCGTCTTTTAAGCATGTGAAATCACGTTGAAGGATCTTAATATTATATCGAAAGCTAGACATAAAGGACTGATTGTTTTGAATGTATTTTGCAATCAAATCTGTTTTATCTTAGAAAAACATAAGTAAGAAACCTTAATTCTTTAATTGCGTAATAGCATAACAATAGCGTAATTAAAAATTGACGGTTAAAAAATAATGCTTGAGATAATTATAATTAATAAAGATGTAAAACAGTTTGAAATTTGTATTCTGTAGGCACATGGTATTATCTTTATGTGGAAAACAATACATTAAAGAATAGATTTTTTTTATTAATTTTACGGTTAAATTATGCTTAATCTCAAGAGTTAAAAACCTTCAAAGGTCATCTTTGCTGGAAGAAGATACAACCTTAATAACTGTGCATTGTAATTATTTGTATTTTATAAAAACCTTCACAGGTCAACTTTGCTGGAAGAAGATACAACCTTAATAACTGTGCATTGTAATTATTTGTATTTTATAAAAACCTTCACAGGTCAACTTTGCTGGAAGAAGATACAACCTTAATAACTGTGCATTGTAATTATTTGTATTTTATAAAAACCTTCGAAGATCAACTTTGCTGGAAGAAGATACTACCTTAATAACTGTGCATTATAATTACTTGTATACAAATTACCTAATCACAAGATACCAAGATAAAAAGTTTATACACCAGACGAGCGTGTGTTGACACCCAGTTCAATTGGTTTATATTTCCTTATTTCTGACATTTACCTAGACAGATTCACTTTTTATGTTACTAGTAGCTCATTTATTTTACTAGTACTACTTCATGCACCATCATACAATGATTTCCGATTACGAAACCTAATATAATTCACATAATGACTGCTGTAATAAATATAAAACGTCAGGTTTCATCGGACACAAAAAAAAAACCCCAACAAACTAGACAATATTTATTGTACAGCACACGTTGTCATAGATTTCATGTTACACTTGTCAGTTTGTACATACATACACACATATAACATGTATATTTAAATAATGATAATGTTGACACTTTGGTTTTGTCCTTGTCTTGTACAATACGCATGAAAAACCTATATTAAAATAGAGGATGGCGAAGGGAAGCATAGTTGATGAGTTTGGATTGATACTTCAAAAGATTGTCCGATTTATTTTGAACATAAATAACACGCAGACAAAAACAACCCAACATTCTTTTATTTCACTTATTAACATTGACATATACGTAGGAGGTTTGGCTAACTATAAAATTAGGTTCAATCCACCATTCGTATGCCCCAACTAGTAGAGAGGCATTATGTATTATGGTATGTACGTCCGTTTGTTCGTTCGTCCGGCTGTCCCGCTTCAGGTTAAAGTTTTAGTAAAGGTAGTTTATGATGAAGTTGGAGTCTAATCAACTTGAAACTTATTACACATGTTCTCTATGTTATTCTCTTTCCAATTGTACTGCCACATAAGAGTATTTATTTTAATTTCACGGTCCACTTAACATAGAAAATGATAGTGCGAGTGGGGCATCCGTGTACTATGGACACATTATTGTTTCTTAAAATGTCCTGTCCAACGTCAAGAGTACAGCATTTGTTATAAAGTAATTCGTTTCTATGTATGTTGCATTAGCGTTTGTTTTAGTTGTGCTTCATCTTTTCTATTGTTCCGTTGTTTTCCTCTTATAGATTGTTTGTTTCTACGAGTTTTAGTTTTGTAACCCGACTTTACTTTCTCTCAATCGATTTATGACTTTTGAACAGAGGTATACTACTGTTGCCTTTAAATTATCTATGTTGTCCTGTCACTTAACATCTTATATTGAAGTGAGTGTATGCATCTCATTTACCACAATAAACCTGAGATTAAAGCTACTACCGAAACTAAGATATACTTTATATCATGCTCTTCTCCTTGATATGGACATAGTTTGACTACTTCAAACTAGAATATAGGAAAAATTGACCTTAAGACTCGAAGAAAAACTGAAAAAGACGAACAAGTCCATTTAGCACCGGAGATGATCTAAGGTGCAACGGGAAGGTACTAGTAAAATATATATTTTTATAATATGTGGAAATCTGCATACATTTAAGAAAAACTCACAACACAGGGAAATGACATTTTTTCATTATCTGAAAATTGATCGTAAGGTTGAAAGATCGGAAAATATTGCTGTTTCACCAGATGATGTATGCGTCAGGATAACCCAGGAATTAATCATGTGCTATGAACGTCGTTGATATATTCAATGTTATTGAAAATATACAATCAAACATGATAAGTTGGTACTGCATAAATTAAATAAATGTATTCGTGAAGAAATGTTTCAACAGAAGTTATATGTATGATTTATGATCTAACTATTACAAGCATTACTATTGTGAAATTATACAAAGAATTTATTATATTTTCATATCAAATATAATTTGATATTGATTTAATGTTTGAATAGATTAATTAGTTTTCCTTTTATTTGTGATTCGTGATGAGTAATATTGTGTAAACACGAACTATATATAATTAACTGGATTAAATTAATATATTTTGAGACTAGGTGTTGTGATGCAGTCTTTAAGACATCTTCAACATTTATTAAAACAAGCAGTCAATTAGTGAATGAATATTGTTTCTATATTTTTTCTATAACGAAATACATGTCTTTGGTTTGATCGATTGTTAATGATATCTATATTCAGTATTAACATCTAAAATATGAGGTGTTCGAGGCTGGTTTTGAATTTATCAACTATGACGAATTTGTCTGTTATGGAGCTTCATCCTGGATTTTGGTAGAATTCGTTTTTCTCATTCTCAAATGATTTAGTAAAATATGTCATGGACTGGTTTTTTTCCTTATTATTTGTCTTTATTCCTTTTTGGTATTAGTTTTTTAATACTATGAATTATACATTAAACACTGCTTGATTGATTGTAAACTATTTTAGTATAATATAACAATTAAATACGGCTGTGTACCATGTCCATGTAATTTAAAATTAAGTACTTTAGTTTTACTTATGGTAGACATACTGTACTTGCTGTGCGTCTTTCACCTTTCGAAAGAGTAACATTGCAAAATCCTTAAAGGAAATAAATGTTTATCAATAAATCCCGTAGAGTAAGTGGAAGGATTGTAATCGCGTGGCGCTCGACAAATTCGAGTCAAATGGAGTACAAAAGTACATTAATTTAACGATAGCAACAATAGTTAAATATATTAACAAATGTTAACCTTTGTTTTCGGAAAATGCCTGTTAAGTCAGAAATATGACAGTTGTTTTGTAGCCGTTCTGTTGGTTGTGTCCTTTACGTGTACAATACGCATGAAAACCCTATATTGAAATAGAGGATGGCGAAGGGAAGCATAGTTGATGAGTTTGACGGACTGGTACTTCAACAGATTGTCCGATTTATTTTGAACTTCGGTATTCTTTTATACTAGTTTCTTCATCCCCGTATTCAAACCATGAGAAAACATTGAGAAATGTCCATGAATCACAAACAGAGCGAAACGTTGTTTTTTGGATGTAATTAAAGAAATGAATCTCTTCCCTAGAGGACAAAACGGACAAAATGATATGCGAACACAACTACAAAAATAAATTAGGGACACAATTGACTACAAACACATGTAATATGATAAGGATAGATCAGAGAATTATAAAAGTTGTTGTGTATATGCTTCAAGGACAGACACAAACATTAAAATCACCTAGAATTATAGAGGTTATAAAACACTCCGAGTCTAGCTAAATCCGATGGACTTATTCAGGCAGAAACTTTCAAAGATCGGGAGTCAACACCAAACAAATAAAAAAAGAACACATTGTGTATGCTGTAAAAATTGATACATAACAAGGATAGATTAGCTAACAAAACAACAACTTCTATACATAACTGACCAGATAAACAACAGACATACAAAAAACATAAAAAATCAGCAACCAACAGCGAAAAGTCTAAATAGCCTCAGACTTTATTCTTTTGGAACATGTACAAAATGTGGACGATTTCAATCAGTTCTACCTACGAACAAACCTGCAATGTGCTGTATTCATATCTAGTCAAATAATTTAATTTTGGATGAAACGAGTCTTCTGATTGGCTGACGTTATTTTGTTATCAGCCCATAGACATAATTTAGTCATGTGACCGTGACGTCATCAACTTTTTTTCATGGTTTTCTACGGTTTAAAATGGAATTTAAAATTAAATTATAAGAAATGACTGTAATATTTTTTTTGTCTATTCGAAATAACATAAAAAAAATGTGGTGCACACTGTTAAATAACCCGCTACGCATAAACAGAAAAAATATTACAGTCATTCCTTAAATAATAAAGAGCGATAAAACAATGATTGACATGAAAAAATATCTTTATTTGTACAGTATATAAAAAATGAGAGAGGTCAATGTTCCAAACACTACATATTTGGTGTATCATATATCAAAATAATAAACATTCTTGCCGCAACTCTTAAACAAATTTATAACTGATCTAAATAATAATTTTAATGGCTTTATGCTATTGCCAATCGTTTTTGATACTATTTTTTGTGATCACTTACTCATAATGTACACCAGTATGAATGTACTAAATATGTTCAAATTGAGAGATATTTTGAACGTAATAACTTGGACAGCAGTTTTATTAGTTCTTGTCATTACCGTGATAGAAGTGTTTAACCACAATCATATACAGCGGCACCAACGTATACATTTTATACTAACATTTGGCCAAGAGCAGACCAAATGAATAGTTTCTATAAATGAACCATGCCAGAAAATTCTTTTTGAAACAACAGAGTAAAAATGAATTGTCTTATGGGCATGTGTACTTAAAAAATCGTGTCCCTTGATGATTATTAGAGAATCTCGCAGAGTATGTAACTTATGGTTAATATGAAAACTGAAAAATTAACCAACCTTCAAACTTTATGACATTTTTATGGTGAAAAGCAGTTACATCAATACAACTCTTATTTATATACTGCAGACAGGTATCGAGAAAGAACGAGGTCCCATTTTTTGTTTGTTCAACTCGTTATGCTTTATTCATGAACCCCATCCATACCATCCTGTAACAATAAGTTAATTACATTAAAAAATTAAAGGGAAGTATACTCCTAAAACTAATGAATGTTCCAACCTAAGTTAAAAAACGTTTATAATGGATACTTTTGAATATGTTTTTGACTCAAAGGTCAATATTGTTAATCCACAATGAATACTAATTAATTTGCATACATCCAATGCTGCACCCAATATCAATGTTTGTCACAATAATACTTTTATTGTAAAAAAACAATCGGAACTTTCTTCAACTAAAGTGGCGGAGGACCCATACCATGCATACCAGGATTCCTATTATGGTTTTGGTTCATATTATGATTCTGATGCGTATTATACATGTTCATAATTTGTCCTTTCGGTATTCCTCGGACAACAACTATATATGGATAGTCTGGTTCAACCAATGGGATTTCTACATTACGTGCTTCTGGATCGAATATTTCAACAAGTTCCCATCGTCCACTATACACAAGCTGGAACTTCCTAAATAGAATACGGAATCCGTCTACGGAAACTGGCGGACTTGACCACGTGACATTTAGTATTGTTGAACCGTTTGATTGCAGTTGTAAACGTGCCACTTTAACATTCGGTGGAATAATTGGTACTGAAAATAAGTAATTAATATAAAAGTAATTTACATTATGAGATTTCAAGTTTATAACTATCATCAAGTACAATATTACAACCATGTCATACAGATCAATATCATTGGAGAAATTCGAGGCTCGTTGACCTTCTAACTAACTTGAAAACACAAATTACGCCAAATTATGCTGTTTCAGATAAAAATAAAAGAAATATCAAAGATCAACAATTAAACAGGAGCAAGGACCAATTAAAAGGGAATTGACAAGAAAATAACAAACACATTAATAGAATATAATGATACTAGACGTTCAAGGAAAGCATCAGGTTTTGTGAGAGGTATCTGGAGGATACAATCTGTCATAATAATACAGTGTAAACATAAATAATACATACCTTTTTTAGGAGTCATATACGTTGTGACAGCAGCTTCTCCTAATCCTACTTTATTTACAGCAGAGAGTCTGAACACGTGAGTCGTGTCATCATCTGAAAATTTTATATGAAATGTAAATTAAATGTTCTTTTCTGTAAGTTTATACCGTTTATGCAATGTTAAATTTTTCAAAATTCCAAAGGTTTGTCAAGCCTAGTGTTAAGATTGCCTAGTTGCATTTGGCACATCTGTTCGGAATGTTCTGTTTTTCTGTGTTAATTGTTTTAATTTGTTTTGTAAAACTTGTTTTATACGCAGTTATTTTTATTCAAACTTTAGTCAACAATGTTTATATAAAAAAACACGTCTAACCATTGTTTCCTTCATTACTTTACATATCATAAGTTATAATGCAATCCCTTCAGTCAAATAAATCAACACATAAAAACGTGAATATTCCTTTTATATAGCTGGTCACTTGGTTTCTTTTTTATGCAATAAGAGAAAAGTGTCGGGTATATCGATCCCACATCTATATTTGTAATAGGGGCTCGGATTATCAAGTCTTAAGCTTTTTATGTAGTGTTTTGTTCACTAAGTCTTTTCATCGCCTTTCATTTTGCCATGGCGCGTTCTCTTCGATCTGTGTTATATTTTTTGACTTTTTTTTCTTTTTGACCTGTCTCTCTCTATGTTTCGATAATTTATAATCTGAATTAATCACTTCGTTATATTATAACTTGTCATCTCACTTATTTGTGTTTATTTTTATGAACATGTATAAGTACGTATTTTTATACTCACCGAGGAAATCCGAACTCCATTCCAGTCTCGTTTTACTAATATACTCCGTCCGATTCGCGCCATTTTGAACACCCCATACTAATGTATAATTTTTTAGATTTCCGTATGTATGAAGGGGAGGTAACCATGTCAGTGCAATCTTTGGTGGTTCTTCTCTAATTGTCATGATCTGGAGTTGACGAGGTGGTGAAGGAACTGAAATTATAACAAACGACTATCGTTATCTAAAACCAGATCATTACCCTTTTCATGATATTTTTATTTTGAAAATTGAAGTGATCTTTTATAGATTTGTAATCTGTTTTTGATATTGTTCGTGTATATGATTTTTTCAAGTAGATCATGGGTCTCAATAAAATTCGATAGAGTTTTTTTTAACAATTTGCCCTCTTAAAGTTGATTTCATTAATGCTTATGCTTATTTAATCTATTATAAAAAAGTTTATGACACGAAGCACAACAGATATATACATACCATCTGCAAGTGTTTCAAGTGCGATAACTGGGCCTCCTCTTCCGACTGATTTGTGTGTAAATGCAAAAGCACGGAAATAGTAGACTTGGGCTGGGGTTAAATTAGTAATAACAGTTTCGAACACGTCCGCTCCAACTCTGTGCTCGGCAACATCCGTATAACGAACGTCAGTGTAGTTGATGAGGTAACCACGAATTATACCATCTCCAGGTTTAGGGGGAGGAGGTGCCCATCTTACGACAACAGCTGTTTTGTTAATGGCATCGCCCTTGAATGCTTGTGGTGCGCCTGGAACTGTAAAAAACATTAATATATTGGGGACGGTCAAAATTATATTTACTTTCTGGACTAGAAATTTTAAATAACCGTAAAACTAATGTCTTCACTACAACAAGTATTTACAATTTTCATTTCATTAATTCGTAATTATGGTAATAAAAATTGAGAAAAGTATTACATAGTCCATCGTATATTTACGTCCACCAAATCGAGAAGCAACCATTAACTTATTATAACAAGAGCGTTTTGGATATGCTACAAACAGGCAATGTTATAATTATTACCCACAAATAAGTTTGACAGGAGTGATACACTTCAATACTTACTAAAACGCTGCGTTGATCCTTCAATAGGGATACTTTTTTCTCCTTCACCATTGTCTGACTTGGCAGACACTTCAATTTTATAACTGGTACCCTCTGTCAAATCTTTGATAACGTACATGTTCTTTGGAGGGTTGACTGTTATGTGAACCTTATTGACGGGGTTCTCCTCGTAGTATATCTCATAGGACATGAGATCGCCCATGATTGGTGGAGGATTCCACATCAATGTAATTGTATTTGCTGTTGAAGACTTTACCATCACGTTACGTACTCTTGAAGGTACTGAAAATGATATATTATATTTAAACAAGTGTGGACACAGATAAATGTGGATAGTATGTTTGGATGTTTCACAGTGTTTTCTGACAAAAACAGTTCTTTGGTATATTTAAATCAAATACATATTAACTCATTTGTATTAGGTTTTTGGACTATCAAATTTGTCTACTTCGAGCATCACCGAAGAGACATCTATTGTTGAAATGCTCTTGCAGTAAAATTGGAATCGTTAACTTAATGTTATTACTACACGTGTGTCGATATCTCTGAGAATATTACCATACCACTTAGTATTTCGGTATTGGAATTTTGGTGATATTATTTTATTTAAGTTAGAATTTTGAAATGATTTTAGATTAAGGAATGTATCTCTCTCATGCACACTCCCAAATCCTTGTCCACGGTTGGCTTTGTTTGTTTGTTTTGTTTCTTTCTGGTTTAATCAACTCTTCAACAATTTAGGACTTTCAATTTTATTTTACGTCGAGCATCACTGAAGAGACAGTTATTGTTGAAATGTGCATCCGGAACAGTGGAATTGATACCGTTCATTTTATTATTCATACTTTTAAAAAAAGGTTTTCAAATTCGGCGAGGTTTTGATTAATTAAATTCATATGAACCGACGGTTTATTAATTTGGTTATGTCTTACGGTAAGACAAAAGATGATTAATAATCCGCCATTGTATGACGCTGGTTCAAAGGTTAGCTAGTTAAATGATTTAAACGAAGCAACATGGCGGATGTCAATAAAGAATTCTTATTGTTCAATTCAGTTTTAATTGTTTAACGTTTTGTATAAAGAAAGAAGGTGCAGTAGGCTTGCTAATAAAATAAATCTCCGCCATAGACGAAATGTCGAGATACGTCACAGGGGGAAACGTTTAATATAACTAATGTACATGCACTAGTAGTTAACCCTTTAATGACCGATATGTTGTAGTAAAAATAATTATGACATGTACTACTGTTACATATATCCATGCAAAAGACTTAAGTAATTACATGTATATATGTAAATGTTAATCTTGTATGTACCTAAGGTTAAACAAACAATTGTCATTCATGTCCATTACGGGAACCTTACAGTTGTTATTATTTTATCACATTTTTATGCATAAATTGCTAAACAGGTGCGCGTCAAGACAATAATTTATATAAAATACCGGTCAGTTACGCACGTCTTTTACGATGTTCCTATAAAATTTTATTTTTAAGGATTTGATTCTGTAAATTTAAACCAAATGCAATCAAATGTCAAATTGATATCAATGTTTTCCTTAATCAATTTTAACACTCAAAGATACACTCTTTTACTGACAGCTGGACATTTTAAAGTTTTAATTTTGCTCTTTGTTGAAATCCATACGGTAACCTATAGTTGCTTACTTTCCGCCATTTTTTTTTAAAAGTTGGTCACATTGGCAATCCTATTACAATCCACGTAAATTTGGACTCTAGTCGATAGTTGTTTAATTGGAAAATTACTACAACTCCATATTCTTACGGAAAAAAATTCTTACTTATATCTGGAGTTTTTACATTAAGTGGCATGCTAGCCCCCTCTGCCACAGCGCCTGCTACTGCTCCGACTCTAATCCTGTATCTTGACCTAGGGGTTAAGTCTGTGATAGATGCTATTGTTTGTGTTGAATCACAGATCCTGAACACTACTTCTCCTGCTGTTTGCAGACCATTCATATCCACTGGTACAAAATACACCTAATAATAGATAATTAGTAACATCAATGGTAATATAGTATCATTTTGTTAGCTCGGATAAGGTCAAAACCAATATTAGACAGTCTTGTATGTTTTTCTTTGCTATATTTGGTTCGTTGCTCCCGGGTGCGGAATTGTCTCCTTGTGTCTAAGACCCATTGGTAGCCTTATGTTGTTATCTGGTCTTTTGTCGGGTTGATGTTTGGTATTGGTTAGGTTCGTTTATAATATTTTGTCTCTTTGACATATTCCCCATTTCCATTCTCAATTTTAAAACTATATAATTTATATGTATTTATCTTGTTCTTGGTGCAATTCGCCTGTCTCATTAAGTTTGCCTTTCGATGATTTATTTTCAGGGGGTACTCGTGTGTCTATGTGTTTGATTTGCAAGTGAATTGTAATTGATTTAACTCTTTGATTTGTTTCCTTCTGGTAATGTGCATTGGATTCATATTTTAAGAATTTGTTTTTCTTTTATTCGTTTTACAAAGTACTGTACACTGGATTTGCAGAATAATACAATCCCAATAATCTTTGAATGTACACTGGACTTGCAAGGCGTGCAACATAACGTTTCAATGCGACGAGTGTTGAATGCTGAACAGAACATGGAAGCCAACGACCTCGAATGACGTCAATAGAAGTCTTATTATGCAATTATATTGTCTAAGATTTTAATTAGTTTGCTTATTACTTGTTAGTGTGTTTGTGTTCTGAATATTGATGGTTATAAAACCCATCCAAACACCGTCTGGAAATTCTATGTTATAAACCTACACGTTCTAGTGTACTAGTATTTTAGTCAGTTAATGCTTAACAACTTCGGTTTCTTTTTCGTGTGTTTTTTTTTTTTTTTTTTTGCCTTTTAAACTTTTTTATTCGAGCATCACGGATTAGTCTATTGTACATCTGGAGTTCAGTTTTTAAATCTGGTATCTAAGATGAGTTTATTGTATCCGATTGTTTTGTTGTCTCTAGAGGAGTTTGCCTGTTTATAGAAGGTGTTTGGTCTTTTGGTCATTGTAAAACAATTGTTTCAAAGCTCTTGTCGATTACGAGCCTGACATATTGCATCCGCACTTGTGTATTGTTCAAGTATATTAGTCATAGATACGTGTTGTACCGCATTGTATCTTCCTCATTAATGTTCCTTGTATTTGAGTGATCTTCGGACTATCCAGTTCTAAAATTATCTTTTCATTTTTCAATGCATGCATATTCTATTGGTACTTATCTGGTAAAACTGAAATGTTCATAGAATGAAAACAAAATGGCTACCGTTCTCTTACTTTATATTGCATATTTTCTGGTGGGTTAAATGGTGGATCCCACTTGACGACAATAGATGATACATTATCAACAGTAGTTGATTCTACGATGACGTTCGTTGGTGGAGGTGGCGCTGCAATAATTAAAGAAATAACTTTTTAAATCACGTGATGACATTTTTTTGCAGCTTAAAGGTGGACAAAATACTGATATGAATACAGAATGGTAATATATGCTCACTTTAATTATTGGTGTCGTGTTTAAATAGCACACTCATAAGATTAAGCAGATTGTACATTATGATGGGGTGTATCAAACGCTCTTCAAATCTCCAATGTCTAGGTACATACAGACAGACGGATTTAAAAAATAGTACGAACGGTTTTATATCAAATTCAGAAGATGCGAGATGAAAACTTGCGACATGTTTTTTTTAAGTTAAAAAAGGTATTATTATCACATAATCACTATTCTAACACTATTACAATCGTAATGAATTTGTGAGAAATGCGTTAATTGTATCTCGAAGTACTCAAATTGGTACCATATAGGCTTATCTTTCTCTGATATATACTAAATTGACAAAACTAAAAGTTCTAACACACGATACAAATGGAAAACAAATGTCACATTCATGACTTGGTACAGGCATTTCCTTAAAAAACAGTCAAACAGTCATAACAATTATTCAATTTGATATGATAAGACATCAATATATTCCTGTCACAAGCATGTTGGATAAAAACAATTCCTTGTGTTTGCGAAGACTATAAATTATGATTTACATTGTTTATAGCACAAACAACATGTTCAGTTACACTATAGGCAGGTGTTACATAAAATTTGAAAAGATCAAGGTGAAAGACAATTTGACCTTCGAATGACCTCGATCAGAATGATTGATATACCGCATGTATTGACGGCATTGGCATAGTTTATTGAAACTTAACATGTACTTAATAAATAGTTGGTACTAATGAACCTACATGTATAACAAAACATGGAATAGGATTAAAACTTTCGAAATAGAAATGCAATCGCCATGATAAAACAAAGAAACAAGCTGTGGTATGATTGCAAATAAACAAACCATCAATCAGAGACCAAATCATAACGTTACGACACCAACCATTGGATAACATACTCTTGACGTGGGACATGCGTATTTATAGAATGTGGCAGAGTTAAACATGTCCTCATCTGACACATCATCAATATCTACGTTAATTCTATACAACACTTAGGGAGCTACCATTTGATTTTTAGGGGGGGGGCTAGGATGAAATTTGAAAAAAATAGGCTGGACAGGAGTTTTGAGTAAAAAAAAAGGCAGGATGAGACACTTGCAATAAAAAAAAGTCAGGATGACAATTTATGTAAAAAAAGTCAGGATAAACTAAAAAAAAAGAAAAGCAGGACCGAATAGAGTGAAAAATAAAAAGGCAGGACAGAGATTACAACTCAAAAAATATGCAGGACAAAATTTTTCATCCTAGCCCCCCCCCCCATAAAAATAAAATGGTAGCTTCAATGGTAATTTCAATTGGCATTACTGTCCTTTTGTTGTTCTACTGAAACAAAACCTAAACATCAGGTTTTAATGGATATGATAATAGAAATGTAATGTAATTGTATAATACAAAAGTATTGAACTCACGTACAAAAACTATCGACCTATTGTTTGTTAAAGCTTTTCTAGTCATCATGCCAATAGTCTGTCGTTTTATGTAGAGAGCGAAATTAAAAGTCGAAACGAAGTCTAGTCAGACAAGAATGAAACCCTTTAAAGATAGGTGAATGGACCAACCAAACATTGTAGGATGGTTAATAGTTAAAATATTTGATCTGGATGATACCAGTTATTTTTTTAAGTTTGTACAGAGAACTGTAGTTGTTTAGATTCTTTCACTTTTAGTTTTTGGTGAATAGCTGTCGTACTTGCTGTATTTGGCAAAACGTTTTGGAATATTTGAACTTAAGTTCTTCAATTTCGTTCTTTGTTTCGTTTTTTTTTTTATTTAAGCGTTCCTGGTGAGTATTATTTGTGTACAAAAATATTGTCATGGTGTTGATGATAAAGTTTATTAGCATACCCTTAGTTTATATTCTTACTGATACAACGGATCAGAACGTACCGAAACCTTTATCATATCCTGCATACCCCATTTGTTACGTGACCAGTGGTCAATGCTCGTTACTTGGTCTAACCTTTAAAGATCAATATAGCGGGGAAAACTGACATAAATAATAAGGAGATGTAGTATATAGTAACCAATGAGAACGTTTGTTAGGTTAATGTTCTATTTAGTTTGATGAATGGCTTAAAGGAAAACCGCACGTGGTGAAACCATGACGTCAATATGAAAAATGAAGTTATGTGATCAAATTGACACGACCTTATTACTTACATTATAAATAAGTCAATTAAAATAATGTGTGTTTGTTTAGAAAATGACAGATATGAAATTATAACAAAGTATGAGAAATTATCTTGTTACTTCTGGTATACTGTGCAAAGTGGGTATGGAACGGTAGTTAACCGGTCGAAACCGAGATTCTGTACGAATGACTAATTTATTTTTACTTCCCTTTTTGATCATATAGGCTAGTATCTCTACTTTAACATCCTTGACATTCGAATTCTTTGATTTCAGTGTTAAATCTAGAAAAGTGCTTCCGATGCATGAAATTTATAAACTGTGGTTTTTATCGTATTATTCAAATTGTACAGCTGTTCAGCTAAGAAAAGATTTACATTGTAGCACTTATTTTTTATGTAAATTATGCATTCACATTTGTTATTAATTGTTTTGTACATTATAGCTTGGTGACACGTTAGGTCAACCGTACGTCTGTTTTGGCTCAGACTCGAACAGAACGAAGCAAATATCGTTCAATCTATTTCACTGTAAGTTCATTTTCTTACGATACAATGCACTGTTGATATTTATGACTACACTACCAGAAAGACATTAATACATGCAGTGCAGAATTTTATAAGTAGACTAAGTTGTATAAAGATATAAAAATGTTAGATTTTACAAAGAAAGGAAAAGATCTGACAACATATGGTTATCAATCAATATATTGTGCATAACATAATAATAATGAGGAAATACTAAAAAAGAGTCGAGGAGAAACCCACAATACCATGGCAAAAAAAGTATGAAATAATGAAATGCTAGTCTTCCTCAGTGAGATAATACTGAACACTACAATATCAGTTCAATCCTTAATACAACAGTTTATGACCATTAAAAATAATAAAAACATTTCCTTGTTTACCTTCTTTATATATATAATTACAAACAAACAACCATCAATGTTTCCTTTACACTATATATACACTAAGTCGTTTTACAAGAAAAAGGTCAGCTTGGCTTAAGACATGTACGAATCCAATTTATGCTTTTTGTAATAAGGACACAAATATGTTTGTTAAAGTGTTTACTTGAACTGCATAAGTAATAAAATAATTAGCATGCGGTCGCTGAGTTGAGACAAACTGTAATAAAATTCAAGACCATGGTAAATATTTCAAATAACGACTGCATATATAGCTTTGTTCATAAATCACGCCAGTTAATTTGAAATTTCAATAACAAACCAGATAGCTTTCATTTCAAAGGTCTAATTGTCAAAACAATTGTCAAAACTTCCGCCCTCCTCTGCCTCCCCCATCCTCCCTTGCCTCCCCACCGCCCAGCATATAGTATCGATTTTACCGATACTCTTTGCTCATAAGTTATCAAATCCCTCCGTTTATAGCTTTTTTTCTAGCTCCCACTAATTCTATTCTTTGTATCAACAAATGGAAGTTTTTAACTACCTTGACTGGCTATACAGCCCTTGCACGGTCGGTCCTTTGTATCGAACATCACCACCTTTTGTTATATCCCACTATTTACCCCCCCCCCCCTTTTCCTCCTTTGTTAGAACAACCCAAATGCGTTTTACTACCCCCCCTCCCCATTCACTGGTTTAACCCTATATCCCACACGCTAACTATCTCCCCTTTCGCATCTCTTTAAATACTTAGTAGAATAACAAAGAGTACATAAAAGTTGTACCAGGTACACTTTATTGTCAACGAAATGTTGTTTATTCACGTGGCACTATATAGTACGACATAATGACCCTAAATCATCATGTGATACTCTAGTACGATATAATTACCCTAAATTACCGGTACATCGTATAGATCAAAGATAAATAACGACCCCGTAATTGTCAAAATGTATTTTGTCATTTGCGTTAATTATATCATTAAGAACAGATATGGGATATTTCATGCACAAATAGAAATATGTATATGTATTATGAGGGTCGCGATTGGGGGCTTCCTTTGTGTATGCTTTAATTTTTTTGTTTTTCTATTCTCCATTTTTGGAACCCATTAATTATTCTATATTCTTCATACATTTAGAACCCATTATTCTCTATCCCTTTGGATCCTCTTGTTTTATGCCAATTATTCTCTATCCTTTTGAGTCCCCTTTTTGTTATGCCCACTGATTATTCTCTATTCTGTAAATCCCACCAGATCCTCTACTCTGTTTATGTACTAGATGTGTACAATAAATATATAATTGTCATAATTGGTATTATACAGGGATATCGTATTTGGTCGTTTAAATTAAAATCGTGTAATGGTAGATAGTATTTGCTGGAAACAAGAAAACGTTTTCTACAATTTATAGCTATTGTAATTAAAAATGCTACTTTAATATTTTCGTTAAAACTTTCAAAAATTAGGAAACTTATTAATTTTAATAAGGCATTTTCCACAATTGCTGTTATAATTTCAGAATCTAGCTGCAGTATTTCCCTTTCTTTAACCTTATTTATCATACATTTATATATAATTCTACATTGAATGCCTGATTAACTGTATTTCATACAAAGTTTAACCTGTAAAAATAATTTCTTAGAAGTGTGACAGTAATGAGAACCTATCATCGTGTAATGTGTTTTCGTACTAATAACAATTTTCACTGCTTACGGTTTTTACTGTTGAGTTTTTATTTAGGTGTTTACTCAGATTTAAAAAGCATGTCCTGTAGATTGATTTTAGGTATCTAGTTTTTTTGTCAATGATTTCTACGATTTTTTACTGTTTCCGATTACTTTGCGATTTTTGTATGTCAAAAAAACGGCGTCATATGTTTTCGTATGAAATAAAAATTGGATCAGTAAACGGACAGGAAATGACTACAAAATCCGGAAATAAATTTTTTCTAAAGTCGTGGTTCTGGTGATCGCTTGAATCATAAAAAAAGTTATTAAATACTTTTCAGTACTAAAAATTACTAGTAAATAGTGTAAGGTTGGTGTTTCGTGTGATGAAATTTTTAGATTTTGATTAATTTTCAGATTGGCACCTGGTTTGTACAAAATACATTATTTTTTCTAAAATAAAATGCAGTTTTCAAAATTTATGATTAAATATAAAAAGTTAAGACTGTTTTCATCTTCATGTATCAAGGATGTATAAAAAAAAATTGTCAATGAAATATTGAATAGTTGGATTTTGAACAACCATTTTATATAAGAACCCTGCTAATTTTAACTCGATGGTTTGTAATTAAAACGGCCAAAAAAACACATGACAGTCATATGTCTTGAAGATCCGGTGTCTGACTTGCAAAAAACATATCTGGACTTTATTTTAACCCTTCAGAATTTTTTTCCACAACTATTCTAGTGATGCGTATTTTTGACATTAAATAAAAATGGCTAAATAGGTCAGTTTTATTTAATTTGTTCTAACGTCTTTAAAAAGCGACGTTGAATATGTTTTGAATATATCAAGTTGTAGTGGTGTTGTTGTTCTAAATATAGAAACAGAAAAACATGTCACAATGTACGCGTATGCAGTCGAAACCGACGAAATGTGGTTGATACGAAAACATATGACATACGAAAACATATGACACGACGATACTTAACATAATTTCTGTTATTAAAACATTTTTTTTCTACTTTAAATATTTCATATTATATACAATTCTGCATTGTTTCCCTAATAAATGAATAACTATTATATTTCACAGTTATTTAAAAACATTTGACAAAAAAGTGACAATAATGTTTTAATTCTTAACAATACGTCTGTTAATAAAACACTTTAACTGCTTTAATATAAACACGCTTTCATTCGAGAGACAGGTACATGCATCATATATCAACTTCGTGACGACATTTTTTAACAATATTTAAGTATAATGTTTATGCCTCTGAGTCAAATGTTAAAAAAATCTACGTTAAATCATGTTCCTTTTGTTGTCAATTCCACGATTATGTCTAATGCTACCTCTGATTGTGACTAATTATAAATTAATTATTAATGATAACGACAATAGATAGATTTAAATGTCTCACATTTTCTTTGAGCGGGTCACACACGAGAGTAAGATGGATGTGACAAAATGACATGAATGTCTATTTATATATTATACAATTGAAATAACATACAGTGAAACCTGGGTAACCAAATCATACACAAACCGAAAACCTGTAAAAACCGAAGATTTGATATCAAATTGTATGAGTTGTGAACCTGATAAAACATAACATCGGTCAAAGCCGATAAAAATCTTAAGTCCCGATGAGGTTCGGTTTAAACAGGTTTCACTGTATCTTTATGATGTTTCACTTAAAGGCTATTCATTGCGACTAGTTATTCGATTATCAATAATGCTTAAACTAGCAAAACTAGTTATGTATGAACTGTCAAGACCTGCTATATGTCCCTACAATTTAAGGATTAACTTTCATGGTTGTAGCCAAAAAATGTTTTTATAAGAATTGAATGCTTCTTTTTGAAATTTTATTGAAGTTTAAAAAAGAGTTGAAAGTAGCATTTTTTATACGGGACACAGAAGCGGTTAATTCTAAAAATGTGCATGATCCACGCTTTTACAATTCTGTAAAACTACAAGGAGAAGCATTCAGTTCTTATAATCACATTGATTACATGTACATGTGTGATTTTTAGGCCACAACCATAAACTTGTGAATTAAATCAAAATGTTCGTTTGTTTTCTAAAGCATTGTCTTGACGTTGTCTTGATAAGCAACTGCTGATATGAATGTTAAATTATACTGAGAAATACAATTTGTTTTTGGAATGCATCGCGATTGCTTTCAGCCAATTAAAAGTTCGGATTTTTATGAAACATGCATGACATGTAATCATTGTCATCTTCGACAAACTAAAATTAAGAATGGAAATGGGGAATGTGCAAAAGAGACAACAACCCGACCATAGAAAAAAACAACAGCAGAAGGTCACCAACAGGTCTTCAATGTAGCGAGAAATTCCCGCACCCGGAGGCGTCCTTCAACTGGCCCCTGAACAAATATATACTAGTTCAGTGATAATGAACGCCACACTAATTTCCAAATTGTACACAAGAATCAAAAATTAAAATAATACAAGACTAACAAAGGCCAGAGGCTCCTGACTTGGGACAGGCGCAAAAATGCGGCGGGGTTAAACATGTTTGTGAGATCTCAACCCTCCCCCTATACCTCTAGCCAATGTAGAAAAGTAACACAATGTAGAAAAGTAAACTGCTTTTAAAACATGAATATGTTATCCATTAGTCTGACATCTGCACAGGGACTCCAAGGGCAATTATTTTCTTGGGGCATCATATCACTGTTTGTCTAAAAAGATTGTTTGTTAATAGAGAATGTGCAACAAGTTTTGTATAAGTTTTCAAAGTAGGGAGCTTGTTAACCAGTGGTTGTCGTTGTGATGGATGCTGTTTAATTTTATTGTTTTTCGTTACTGCTTCAATTCTCTTCTGAAATGTTTCATATTTTTTGTCATGCCATTGCCTTTTATAGCCAACTGTATGAGTCAATTCGATGACCTGAAGTTGTTTATCCTTAGACTCTGGTGGTTGCTGTTTCATTGGCAATGATGCCATAACTCCTTTGACTCATGGCCTATCGTTCAGTGGCTGTCGTTTGTTGATATTGTTTATAAGTGTTTCTCGTTTCTCGCGTTTTAAATAGAATGGGCGGTTCATTTTACTGTTTGAATGGTTTAACACTATTCATTGTTATGCCCTTTAAAGCTTGCTGTTCGGTGTGAGCCAATGCTCCGTGTTGAAGGCCGTACTTTGATCTATTATGGTTTACTTTTACAAATTGTAACTTGGATGGAGAGTTGTCTCATTGCCACTCATACCAGATTTTCTTATATATACTAACATGGGATTGATGGCCCTGACTTGGGATTGATGGCCATGAAAAAGAACTGAATGCCCTGACTAAACACTGATGACTATAAAAAAGAAGATGTGGTATGATTGCCAATGAGACAACTGTCTACAATAGACCAAAATGACACAGACATTAACAACTATAGGTCACCGTACGGCCAAGTAGTAGGACTGATGACCCTGATTTATGCATAAAAGCCTTCACTTGTTATTGATAGTCATGACTAAGCACTAATGGTCCTGACTTAGCACTGATGGAACTGACGTAGCACTAATGGTCCTGACTTAGCACTAATGGTCCTGACTTAGCACTAATGGTCCTGACTTAGCACTAATGGTCCTGACTTAGCACTAATGGTCCTGACTTAGCACTAATGGTCCTGACTTAGCACTGATGGAACTGACGTAGAACTAATAGCGAAGACATTGAACTGATGGCACTGATGGCCTTGACTTTGGGCTGATGGCTCAAAATTAGTACGTATGACCCTGATTGTAAGTTACACAAAGTTTTCTAACAATACTACAACAGGAAAATGTTCAAATAAAAGAGAAAAAGGGGGAGAGAGAGAGAGAGATTTTCTTCCCTCTTTTTTGTTTCAAGCAATGCAATGATATATAACTGAATATTTATAAAGATTGACACGAGGCAATTAATCACATGACAATAAATCAATATGACAACCCTTATAGGTGACATAAACAATGCTTGATGTTATGTTACTAGAAAATCATTAAGACACGTGCACATGTCATATTTGGTATGCACATTAAAGTGCAAAGGTCAGAGGTTGGGGATACACGGGTACATGTGAAAACATTAAAAATAACTATTTTTTTTAGTTTAAACGAGAAGAGACAAGAAGTTTTTAACCCTCACTTTTCATGGTAGAGGCAAACTGTTTTTAATCTTAGTGACCTCGGAACTCTTTTCATTTCAATTCACTTCTTCACCGGAACCCTAACATTAGCTACCTTATTTTCAATCTTAAAGAACAAAACAATTTTGCAAATAAGTTTTGACAGTATTACTTGTATACAATTAAGCAAGCTTCATATTGAAGGAAAAAAATCCTGCATTAAAATGAGAAGAAAATGACGGGGGAAGAACAACCCCAAAGTAAACACAATTTAGTTCTGAAAATATCGAATGAAAATAAAGAAAGCAATTATATTATATCAAGTACTATGATTTAAAATTCTTTGTCCAAGTTGCTGAAACTGGACGTAACTGGTACGTGGTTTATTGGAATTATCTGACAAGACATACTAGGTCATAGAGGTTAAATGTATGCAAGGTTAAACGAGAATCTAGTAGGAGGCTGCAAAATTATAATACAATCATCAAAACAAATTTAGGATTACTCGTTCGGAAAATATTGGGGATATACCGTATGAAAGAGTTTTTTTTTTATTAGGAGAAATGTCATTGGACATCAATTCCTAAGCCTACATACAACAAAACATCTCATTTGTGTAAATTTTCACAACGCATAATAAATGATGGAGGGGAGGTTGAATCCCCCTTTTTTTTGGACGATCAATACATTTGAATGGGAGCATATAGTTTGAACCCCCCGTTTTTACTCTTTTTACCCCCCCTTTTAAAATGACTGGTCTACTAGTTGATGTAATTGCTAATTGCTTCTAAAATTTTGAAGCATTTAAAATAAATAGAGAAAGTCATTGGAAGACAGTGATGTTCCGAATCCGTGACTGATATGGACACAGATAGATCATTATATTTTTTCCAACTTGATGTGAAATATTGCAGTAAAAAAGTCAAGTTTGATGTAGATGTTTATAGTTTTTAAACAATTTCAAAAACCTGGTGGGCTAAAAAAGATAGAATCTTTCCCAAAGAGTACCGGTATCTTGTAGGTAGGTAATTTTAAATGCTGAAATACAAATAGGATTTACTGCACAAGAAAATAAACAAAAATTTGCGACATTAAAATTACCGATGGACGTCCGCAAAGCTTCAAATACAATACAGTTATCTCTTGATTGTAGGGGCAAGGATAGAACAAATACGGGACAATTCATATAAGTTCAGCTTACCCAACGGTGCATCCGGGCTCGTTCTCGTAGGGGCAACGATAGAACAAATACGGGACAATTAATATAAATAAAGCTTACCCAACGGTGCATCAGGGCACGTTCTCATAATTCGGACTAATTCTTGCGTCGCCTGTTCCATATCGGCGAGACGTGTTTCAACGTCATTTATAAACGAAGAATAAGCGACGTTGTGGCTCATTAATGATCCACCCGTCATGTTGCCTCCGCCGTGCTTTTGTCGCTCTTGATAAATAAAGTCTAACAATGTCTGACCGTTTTGCACAATACTTCTTAATTGGTTTTCTGCCGTTGTAAACATGTCTTGTCGCCATTGCGCATTTGTAAAAGACACTAAAGTCAGTAAAACTATACCGAACGAAAACATTTTGAATGTTTTTTTGTTTTTCTAAATAAATATGTTTTTTTTCCCTACTGCTTCATATGTAAAGAGCTTAAATCCAAGACGAAAATATTATCTTTGTATCTATCCCTGATATTACACCGTATGTCTCTTTTACCCAAGTGGACGTTTCCTTCTAATGGTTGCTGGCAGAGACAAGTTATATTTATTAGCCTTTTGACGTGTTATACGGACTCATTAGTATGCAAGCTGAATGTCGACCTCAGGCAAAATATCTTACATTGTCTCCTGTCAAACAAAATAATAATAGTAGGTAAAAAGACATGCATTTGGTTTTTCCCCTATGTTACGCGAAAACGTTTTAATTTATGGGTTATATCAGTAGCGTATTAAAACTTGTTAACCGGAAGTTGTTGAATTTATGCAAATCTTAAAATGAAATGCGCAGTTTCTTTTTTATTTAAATGGTCGATTGGATTACTTCCAGTCATTAAGCAGTATTTTTAAATCTCTTTAAGAGAAACAAACAATAATAAAATTGAAGCTGACAAATGAAATTATGTATTCTTCAATTTTCTGTACACGGTACGAAATATTGAGAAAAAAATGAAAATTAAAAAATAAGGTTATAATTAAATACCTTTGAAAAAAAATTGGTATCGCTTTTAACACCCTTTAAAAGTAAACAAAAAATTAAAAAAATGTTACAGGTTCCCGTCTTGAGGCAGGCACACAAAGAATACTCGCAGTAAATCAAAGCTAGTTTATAGATAATTTCAACTAACATATAAACCATGTTTCTTTACTGTATAGGAATGCATATGGAGTTTTTTTTATTAATTTAAATCCAAATCAAATTGTTTTCATTTTTTTAAATATAAATTGAAGGGCTTTGTTAAAAAGGGATCGAAAGATACCAGAGCGACATTCAAACTCATAGATCGAAAATTAAAAAAAAGCTGCCTATACGGTGATCTGTAGTTGTTAATTTATCTGTCGTTTGATCACATGCGGAGAGTTGTCCTATTTGCAATCATACCACATCTTCTTTTTTATATGCAATAAGAGGTTCATTTGTTTGTTCATCCCCCTAATTTAGTGATAGTGGATAGCTAATATCCGTGCATAGGCACACGTAGAAAAATGTGATTTTTGCTAGAATTTTGTTTCAGATGTTAATTTTGAACTCCCCCCAAATGAATTGAAGGATTCCACATACATTGATAGTTTCCTTGGCGTCTGACGTTTCTTTTTCTTAAATAACTAACATAGCTGTATTCAAATCGTCGAAACTATTTCTATAAACCTAGATACATTTTGATACATAATTGTTCATATGCATAATGCATGGAGATAATCAACATCTTACAAATTGAGGATGAAAATGGGGAATGTGTCAAAGGGACAACACCCAGGCCAAAGAACAGAAAACATCCAAAGGCCTTCAATAGATAGCATGCTTCTTTGCAAGTTATGAGGCGGAGTTGTAACGCTGACTGAAAATGAAGCGGCTACTTCGCGTAAGTTTCATGTTCAGCACTTCGTTGGTGCTGGTAAATAAAAGAAATCGCATCTTTTGAATTTTGCTTCGAATATTTAGACAAATATCCCAAATCTAATGATGCAATAATAAAACTAAAAGAATAGAAAAAACAGCATTTTTTAGCATGCAAATGCTGATATGATACCGTACACTGATAAAATCAAAGTTAACCATATATGGTCATTTCTAGGTTTCTTTAAGGGATATAGCTCTTCAACTGTGTTGGTTCTTATACATCCTTAACTTTCACAGATTCTATTTTGAGCGTTTCTGATGAAGGTAAATTCAGAAAAGCGCATCGGACGCGTGTCATTGATTTAGTGTTAAGAATATAAGAACTAAATATACGATGGTAAAAAAATCTATCATTTAACCGAGTTATTACTCTTTTAGAAACCTTAATTATATAAGAAAAAAAATATACGATGGTAAAAATTCTATCATTTAACCGAGTTACTTCACTTTCTGAAACCTAAATGAGACGAACTTCTGAAAGTAAGCTAATAATCTTATTGAAGATTCCCTGTCACATAAGAATGTACATATGTTCTCTGCGATATGTAATTTTATTAGTACAACAATAATAAATCGTAACACACGTCAGCCATGGGTATAAATATAGCATCGTATTAGTCACTTGACATCACAAACTTGACCATTGCGTCATGTTTTATATAAAAATGTCCGGTAAAGGTCAGATTTGTGAGGTCACTCAAGTTTAATAATAATTACATTGTCAAGATTATACACTAAACTATAATAAACTCATCCCCAATACACACACACTGACTAGAAACTTTATGTACAAAATGTCCGACGATGGTCATACTTGTGAGGTCACTGTATTTGAAAGGTTAATTCATTATTATCTAAATTGTATAACGCCATAATAAACTCATCCCAATACACAAACGTAGACTAGAAACTGTATGTCAAACGATGGTCAGATGTGTGGGGGCACTGTGGTTGAAAGGTTAATCATTAAATCACATCATAACAAGATCATCCCAATACACGAACGTAGATCAGAACTTTAGTTCTACGATGGTCAGATTTGTGAGGTCACTGTAGTTGAAAGTTTAATCATTGTTATTAGAATTATATAACGCCATAACAAAATCATCCCAATACACGAACGTAGATCAGAACTTTAGTTCTACGATGGTCAGATTTGTGAGGTCACTGTAGTTGAAAGTTTAATCATTGTTATTAAAATTGTATAACGCCATAACAAAATCATCCCAATACACGAACGTAGATCAGAACTTTAGTTCTACGATGGTCAGATTTGTGAGGTCACTGTAGTTGAAAATTTAATCATTGTTATTAGAATTATATAACGCCATAACAAAATCATCCCAATACACGAACGTAGATCAGAACTTTAGTTCTACGATGGTCAGATTTGTGAGGTCACTGTAGTTGAAAGTTTAATCATTGTTATTAAAATTGTATAACGCCATAATAAAATCATCCCAACACAAAAACGCATATCAGATGAGAAATTCGTCACTTTGTCAGTGATACATCTTGTTGGTTTTTTTCTTTATCTTTTTTGACATTTATCAAAAAATTAATAAGCCATTAAATTTGCTTCGGTAATATATTTGATGTAGGTTTTGGCTAATTATTTTTTGATGTAAACAACCGGTATTTAATGTTTATCGGTCTTTAAAATAATGTTGTTCTTTTTACTAAACAAAATCTTACGCCTTAAATTGATCGTAATTAAGTCGTATTAAAATGTTCATTACTTAATTTTAAGATTTTCTGTGAAGAATTAATCCATTTATTGACCTGAAATATTTTTCTGTACTACTTTTTAATATCTTGTTCATATGTTATATCAGCACGATACATTGTTTGTCTTCTACATATGAAGTGTCTTTTATATTCAGTAAAGTGCTGGAGATTTAAAGGGTAGATATGTAAACTCAAGCGCTGTAGATACAAAGTTCAGGTAGTTCAGTTGTGGACTTTACACATTCGGTGCTTAACTGGTAACCTACATCTTACATCCCAGCGCCGAAGTTTATTTCTACAGCGATAGACTTAACTTAATCATCACTGGATTATTAGTCCTAAAGTGCCAGACTTTGTGTCTCTAGCACTGGACTTAAAAACCCAACTCGTTATCTACGAGACCAACAGGGCTCCGTTTATCTGTATCGTTGCACAAATCTTTAGACTTAAATAGATACATTTAGTAGGTCTAATATATTTCTCAAACGATGGCATAGTAATTTTCAACCACCAAATCGTCGGCCGCAAATTTAATTTCTAATTCATCTCTTGAGAGAGGTTGGTATACTCTAATCTGTTTTTTTCTATATGGATTCTAATACAATTTTGAGTTTTGACACCGACTCTTCAGAAACCATATTCTTTGCTTCGGGGTTAAAAAGACGATTTAACTTCTATTTCACCAATGAAAACAATCCACATACTGCCACAGCATCTAACTATATTTTTCAATTTTGAGGAAGGATTTGTAGCTTAAATATAATCAAACTATACCCAGAAAACAATAAACGGTCTTCGACAATAAACAGGTAAACAGTGTTTGCCTGAAAATGGTCGTACTAAAAATGCATGCACTGGTTGCAACTGGACGTTTAGCAACCAGCAGATGTAATCGGTCTATACTTGAAAGGATGAATATATTATAAAACAGAGAATACCCTAACAAAAAACGCTCAATAAAATGTTTTGTCAAAGACACAACCATTTGCAAGGTTGTAGAATGGGACAAACAATGTAGAGAGCGAGCATAACGTTACGAGCCTCTGGCCTTTGTCAGTCTTGTTAGATTTTTTTTTACAGCGGATGACCGTGAGGGCAATCGCCTAGATTTCCAATACGTAATATTCGTTTTGGGTTTTTAACCGATCTATAAACATGATGAATACGTTGGCATCATCAAGTTCAAACTAACATTTCTTACTGCTTGTTATAAATTCATTTCTTCAATGAATACTCATCAAATACTTTTTAAAGAAGATACATTGATAATATTGAAATGTTTTTGTTGTATGTACTATATACATACAAATAAAAAAATATTGATATCGATGCACATGCGTCCGGAAGAATATCTCAAGAACGTTCGCAATCTCAAGGAACGAAAACTCTGCATGGATGATTACACTTTTTTTCGGGAAAATACGAATGCTTACTCAAATCTATTCTATTAGAAAAAAAGATTTATACAGAACAGTGTCCACCATGCACTTGCACTGACTTGCACTATTATTTATATAATAAAATAGAATGATATACAAATGCATGAAATTATATATACCTGTATCTGTAATATACAATTCATGGTTAATATAATATATAACAATAAACCATTTGTATTTGTATTTTGATTTGTATCACTACAATATAATAATCAATACGGTGAGGTTGAATTCCCTGTAATTTATTTATCATACACATACGAACTTGTCCCAGAAAAAAATATATATGTACAAAAAACTCACTTGAAACATGTATAGAGACAAGTGCTTGTCGGACCATCCAAAACAACTTGCGGTCATCCGATGTTCAATACTTCAGTACTTTGATTAATTGTAGTTTCTTTTATGTAATAGAGTTTAGTATGATTTTAATTTCTTTTATTTATCGGAGTTTAGTATTACGTCCATTATCACTGAACTAGTATGCATTTTTGTGTAGGTCAATCAGAAGACGTGTTTCATCCAACATCAAATTATAGGGAAAACGGTACTATTTATTCTGCCATAGTCGACAATGTTAACATTTTCTAAATTTACCACTTTTTAAAAAAAAAAACTGGATAAAACAGTTATATGTTGTGTTAGTACTTTATTATTCTGTTTTAAAAATTAAAGCCAAATAGTATCATGACCAACTTCCAACGGAGCTTGTTTATGTTATCCATGCCCACCATCATTTTGCACCAAATTTATGAAATTTTGCAAGTCTTTTCGAATAATTCTCTAGAAAATATTTCAATAGGTTTTAAAATTTATATTGTCAATATACACACTGCAGTTATTCATAGATAAATAAGAAATATATTGTACCCTTACATCCAATCACAGCGCTCCCAATTTGACTTCCTTCACCTGCCTTGTGTACACAAAAGGCCAACCTAATGCTGGGAAAATGTAATACTACCGGTACCGTTTTCCCTATAGAGTGTATAATACTAGTGATGAGTTAAAAAGCTTGGCATTAGGTACGGGCATTAACCATTCCGGTTTGTTTTTTCGTTTTTTTGCGTAAACCCCTGAGGGTTTACGCAGTATATATTGGACGAGTGATGTAGTCTTTCGGAACACCGGATGTTAGTCGGAACACTTCTGGTCTTTCTATGACCACCTTTCAAATACATGCGCAATAGCTATTACCACCTTTCAAATGCATGCGCAATAGCTTACAAATCTGTTGAATATGCATTAGCATCTTAAGTTGCTATAGAGATATTTTACGTATGATCTGAAATTTATTATGATATAATATTTTCTTGCACACGATTACAAGCTGCTAATATTAACCTACATGCGTAGTATTTTAATTAGTCAAACGATGTAACCAGCTGTGTTTAGATATGAGATAAGATTTCATGTAAACAATGCGCTTTATATTCTGAACGAGAATAATTAAAAATAAAATCTTTAGAAAGAGTTTTAGTAGCATTTTATTTTAGATTTTACGTTTAGTGAAGATGTACATGTTGTAAAAAGCAAGCTATTTATTTTTTTATACTGAAATTAAAGGGAAGTCTTTCTTGCATATGATTAAATTACAGTTATTTTTTTGGTTAAATATTGCAACTTTAATAAAAAAAAAAATGGTTATTAAAAATAAAATTAAATAGATATTGAATATGAAAAAATAAAATATTTTGAACGAGAACAATTAAAAATAATATCTTTAAAAAAAGTATTAGCACTTTTTGAAATTTTACGTCTAGGATAGACCAAGGACATGGAAATAAAATCATAAATACGTGCCTCAAATAGGTGTAAAAACGAGGATTTAAAAAAAAATCGTTTATTGAAAATAACGTTAAAATTAATTATGAAAGTTATGTCCGTATTTATTTTCATTAATATTGCAAATTTAAAGTTATTTTCTTTGTTTAAATATTGCAACATTATTTACTTTTTTTAATAACCTCTGAATCCTTTTGTCATTAAAATGCGACTGATAAGTATAGATATTCAATATGAAAGGGGGGGGGGGGGAATAACCGTGACTGAAATCTAAATCTAAAATTTATTTTAAAAAAATACACATTTGACCATGCAGATGTAAGAAATGATACTTCAAGCAATGAAACAACGAATTAAATGTGCCACTTTAATTACGACTGATAACCTAAAAATGAATCATGCATGCATTTTTAGCAGACTTAACCAGGTCGGCGATAAGATATCGAATATAAAAAAAGAAGATATCGGGTTTGGTGTCAATGAGACAACTATCTGCAAGAAACCAAAATAACACAGAAATACAAACTATGGGTCACCGTACGGCCTTCAACAACAGGCAAAGCACGTACCGCATAGTCGGCTATAAAAGGCCCCGAAATGACAATGTAAAACAATCAGTCAAAAAAGAAAATTAACAAAGTCCGTATCATCGTATGCGTAACTTAGTTGCTCACCAGAGGAACTTTACGCAAGCGTTTAAACACGCGTTTCATAAGTTTGAAGTACGTCGAAATGCAAAGGTATACGCTTGGTGAACGCTTTTACTTCAGGAAAATTTTAATAGAACATAAAAAAAATCATTCAGCTCAAGCGTTTGTCAAACGTATATACATGTACCTGTAAACTGCACGCACATAATATACACGCTACACGAGCGTTGAAAACGCTACAGATAAGTTTTAGACACGTTAAGGGCACATTGCATACAAAAATACTCGTCGCCTTAAAGCTTTCATTTAGGAAAAGAAGTCCGATACGGGTGAAACTTCATCAAACCTACAGAAGATATTACACCCTCTCTAACCATGCAACATGGATGGGACTAGACATAGAAGTACAGGAACTACTCACATTAGTTTGAGCTGTACAAGATCTACAAAAATATCCCGCCTGCCTCAAAGGTGCATATAGGATCGACCATGGTCCAGCACTAATGATACAAATACCAACCAGAGTTACAATGACGTGGTAGTAAGTCTTTAAAGGCCACCGAGCGGCCTTCAAAAATGAAAAAAAACCTACTATTTAGTCGGCTATTAAATGCCCCGACCATTAAGATTTAAAAACAAAAATCAAACAAAACTAAACAGCCTTATTGATAACAAAATAATTTACGAAAACAACTTGACCGACATGAATTATGAACAACAACCACTGTACTACATGTTTCTGGCTTTAGAATGGACATTGGCACATAAACAATGTGGTGGCCATAAACCCAACCCTCCCAAATGAACCAAACCTTAAGGACAACACATCGCAAGAAAAAACTGTAAAATATCAGTTGCAATTCGCGTCCCTAAAATTATGGGTACGGTGCACAATAATCAATTACATAAAAACAATAGACACAAATCACTGAAATAATCGCACTTACCGAAAGCTATTTCAAAGCTAGTGAACATGTAGACGAACCAGTGGACATAGACGGACTGGTAAACATATAAACAGACGGGCGAATGTGACAGACTTATTGACAAACATTCACATATAGACAGACCTGCAGTTGGGAATGTAGGAAGACCAGGAGAAACGCTAAGGTACGCTTTACGCACACCCAATACACGCTTTAAGCTCGTTGTGCACACGATACAGATATATATGATTGACAGGTTGAATGCATCAAAATTACTAGCGTTTTGGTAGCGTGCATGATTTTTTTTACCTCGGCCGACGTACGTCGGATCTATACGTTGATGTGTGAAGCCGGTATTACATTATTTAAACCACTAAACAGGCAATGTCAGTTTCTAATTCTTATGCACAACAAAAGTAATATAAGACAATACATCTTTATTAAACAATTATCTAATATATATTTAATGCCAAACAAGCATTTGGGTTTACGATTGCATTTCTTTTTTTAAAGAAAGCAACTTGTTTTCACCGTTATCTTCTACCTCAATGACGTTTCTAGACATAAATTCATTAACAAGTCTTTCACACAAGAAAGCATCATGATTCATGAACTACGACTTTTTCATGTTTTTTTGAAACGGTAACAAATATTCTAATTTAAACATTTCCTGGTATGAAAATACCTAAGTAGCCCAGGTTGTATATACTGAGGACCCCTGTTATTTTTAAATGTACTACGACTTTTTCCCCCTGTATTGACAAGATAAAGGTGATAAAAAACGCTGTTGTATAACAATCTTTCACAAATACTTTATCATAATAAATCACGCCCCACTATTTTAAATACATTTGTAATTGAAAGATTGAGGATATATATAGTTGGCGTGATTTTTTAAACATTAGATAAATCTTTAATACGAATATTTTGACACATATTATTCGTAGCTTTCTGCGTACTTAAATGTCCTTAAAATTTGTAATTTATATATATGATTTTTTTTCTCGTGATTTAGAAAGTGTACTTCATTTTTTTGTAACTCATTTGAGACGTTTTATCTGTTGGTAATACATGGTTATGTTTTTTTTCTTCTTCTTTTTTGTCTTTCCTTATTCCAATGCTTTTCTTTCTCTTATGTTTATCTATTCATTTATTAGTATTTTTAAATGCTGTTATACAATGTTCGGTACCACAGGGATTTATACATAACAAGCGGAGTTTTTTTTTCTTACAGGGAAATTCGTAGATATCTTTCTACCATAGGTGACAATACTCATATTTTCTAAAGTTGTTTCTATTTATAGTACATACATGTGTTTTAAGGATGTTTGCTCCTCGTCTTTTTGAATTTTTGCCAGATATTCAGAATCCTCTGATTTTATCCATATAGTGCCACTAAAACAATTTACCCACTAACCCCTACTTATCTTTTTATAATTTTATAACAAATATTTTAAAAATCCATAATTTAAAATATTATTATTTTCGTGTTATTTTTTTCATGTTTTGAAAGGAAAAATCTAGAGAGAACATTTTCCCGCCAAAGTTGAGGTCAACTATCTTCTTATTGACATCTATACACCTCAGTTTTAAAGAAGTGAATGTAAGCAATTGTATCTCACCTTTTATACATTTATAGGAATATGAATGGATAAATTGGAAATGCACCACAAAATAACTGTCCTATGACCATCTTGATGTTTGTTCCACTTTCTACGTAAAGATGTAATACCACCAAAGAGGGGGAGGACAGGGGGTACCCTTCTCCCTTCTCCCACCCCTCTTCTCTTTTCTCCTACCCCTCTTTTCCTTATTTTATTTTTTTTAATTTACCGGACAAAAGGGAGATATTTTATTTTTTCATATTTTATTTTTTTCTCCAACCTTTTCTCCTTTCTCCTACCCCCTTTCTCCTTTCTCCCACCCCTTTCTCCTACCCCTTTCTCCCTGTCTCCCTTACCCCTGTCCTCAGTCCCCCTCACCAAATACAGTATGACGAAAAAGGGTCGAAAAATTATTCCCTTGAATTTGACAGTTATCTGATATTTATCCTACATTTCATTGCAGCAAAACAAAGCTGGGTAATAAACATATATGTCTTGTTTGATTCAAAGCACCATTATTCTTTATTTGGTGTTTCTATAGAATATTTTGGAAACTTGAGGTTACATGGTTACTAAGCTTGTACACAGGTTAAAAGAAGGTCATCATTTGATTGGTTAACTTCCAGTGATAGTTTTTTTTTCTATTATTCAATGAAACATTGTGTGAAATATTTCTTAATTTGAAATAAAGATAAATTCTGCATAACTCTTTGAAAAGTGCAAATTAATGTGGGGAAATCAACGGTGGTATAACACCTAAACATGATTTAAATTGTGTCATAATTTCACAATGCAGCCCTATATTTAAGATAAATAATAATAATCATTATAGCCCTGTAGTTTCAGCCTCCCTAAAAAAAACCAACCAAATACTACTTTAACATAGACGACAGCTTCACGACATTATAAAGTTCTACCATTCAATGCAATCAAAATAAAAAGAGAGCATGCAGAACTAGTCACGTAGAAAAAATAAATCATTTATTTCCATAAACTATAATTAAATGAATATTTTAAGCAAACTATTAACCGATAGAGTGATATTTTTGTTACTTATTACTTTTAAATGTTTATAAAATTTTCACCGCAGTGACTAGACGAGAGAGATATAAAATGTATACATTCATGATACAATGTATACGTACTTTTTTATTATTAGATAAGTTTATTTTTACACGAACATGTTATGTCGTAGCAAGGCTAGAAAAATCAAATCGATTATAGTCAAATTTGTCATGAAAACAATTTGACAATTGTTCTCTGTTTTACGTAGAATAATGGATTAATAAAATATTTTTTCTGTTTTTCTTCCGTTTAGATTAGAGTAAACATTACTTTTTAAGTTTGAAGATTTGCTGGGGCATTTTCATTCAAAAAAACCAAACTAATAAGCTGATGAATAAATGAAATAATTAAATTTGGGATGTAACGCGTCTTCTGAGTGGCTGACGGAGTTTCGTCTATCAGCTCATAGACATAATTTTGTCATGTGACCGTGACGTCGTTAACGTTTTTCCCTGATTTACTCTTGCTTAAAATGGAATTAAGAATTGAATTATAAGAAATGATTATGGCATTTTTTTTTCTATTTAATACGCAAGTTATTTAGTGTGCACCACATATTAATGTTATTTCTTTATAGACAGAACACATATTACAGTACAGTGGCGGATCCAGCCATTTTAAAAAGGGAGGTTCCCAACCCAGAATAAAGTGGGGGGGGTTGGGGGGGTTCCAACTATATGCTCCCATTCAAATGCATTGATCGTCCAAAAAAAGGGGGGTTCCAACCCCCGGAACCCACCCCCTCCCTGGATCCGCCACTGCAGTACTTCCTAAAATGATTTCTTAAAAGGGGAGCTAGAAATTCAAACAGTTTAATTGAGGTCTGTAGTTTGTATGTCTGTGTCTCCAATTAGTCCTTTGTTAATGTATGTATCATTGTCATCTTGCGTTGTTTCTTTTGTTACCTATTCCAACATCGAACTCGTACTTCTTTTAAACTGAGTTTTACTGTGCGTGCTATTGTGTGTGTGGTTTTTTTCTACACTGACTAGTAGTATAAGGGAAGAGTTGAGAAATCACAAAACATATTCATACCCGCTGGATTTAGGCCTTTGTTATTCTTGTATGATTTTTTATTTTATTTCAATTATATGTTTTTGAGTGTAGTTTGGCGTCCATTTTCAATAAACTAGTAAACATTTTTGTTAAAGGGCCAGCTGAAGCCCGCCTGCGGGTGCGGGATTTTCTCGCTCTGTTGATGACTTTTTGGTGTCCTTCGGCTGTGTTCTGCTATTTGGTCGGTTTGTTGTCTCTTTGCAACATTCCCATTTCCATTCTCAATTTTAAATAACTTCGGTTACAAAACTGTATATATTGAACAATAACTACAATTTGAACTTTAAGTACTTGCTCGCTGTGATATATGATGTAACGATACAATTAGAGCGTTCATACCGCATGGAATTCGATGTACATATTTGTACATATTTTGTGGTTTTTCTATATTGATATGTACATGTTATAAACTATTATAGGTGTTTTGTCTTAATAAAATTAACGGATGTCATTTAAGAATAAAAATAGTGAGTAATATGTGTAAATTGATAACACAATTAAACATGGTAAAGACTTGAACATGCATATTTCATCATGTCAATTTATAATATTGATTTAAGAGCCAAATTGGAAATAATTTTAAACTCTCGAATCACGAAAAAAAACCAATTAAAATGCAATGTGTATCTGTTATGTCATATCATTGGTAGAAATGTGTGAGAAACGGGAAATATCATGATGATGTGATTTCTTCATTGACTCAACACACAATAGTAAACGGAAATATTCGTAAAAATGGTCTCAAACCTATGACGTCGAAATTAATTCGAAATTATTCAACTTTCTAATTTTTCTAACGAAAAACCCAGCTTTAGTATTTGAATCACTTTTTCATGTCTAAAACAAAAGAAAACTGGTTTTTTTCCACGTGATCATTTTATTGACCTTTTTATGTTTTGTGTAGTACTTTGAATAATTAATGTTATTCTTTGTTAGCTGCGGAACCCTCATGGTCCTTACGGTATTTACAATTTGCGGGCCATTGTATATAATATAATAATGACCATAAGAGCTACAGTTCAGCAGGTAATTCTACAGCTTCAAGAAAATAAAGATTTTATGTATCAAAACAATATGTTGCATGATTCTTATTCATTTTATTGTGTTCACATTCAAGGTGGGCAAATTGCTTAGACACAAAATGTTTTAAGTGTTAACAAGAGCGAAAACAGCATTATTACATCATTGAAAAAAGTCTTCATGGTAGTTGCGACTGACACAATTAATTAGCCGCAGCATAATGAATTTGTCTCTCCTCTTGGTGCACCTGGACGCCCGCTTCTACCTTTCCAATGTGTCAGGTTGAAGATTTCTATAGTTAATACCTTTTACCTGTGACAACCTGTGACATTCCAGTTTGCAATTGTTCGAGTATTGCCGATTGATACCTTCTAATTTGCCACCACCCCTTTCCCCGTTGTCCCTCTGCGCCCACTTTTATCCTTTCTCTGGTAACAAGCATCGGGATGAAATTTCACCTTACTTCAAACTATAAAATCTCTGTTTTGCCTTTTTCTACTCTATTCGGTACTCCCTTCTTTATTCGTTTATTCTGACTTTTTATTTACATAAATTGTCATCCTGCCTTTTTTGCCAAAGATTTTCATCCTGCCTTTTAAAAAAAGAAGAACTCATGTCCTACTATTTTATTTTTTACAAATTTCATCCTAGCCTCCATAACAATTAAATGATAGCTCCATAATCATGAAATGCAACCATACCCTCAGTTTAATGCTATGTTATTAATAACGACGAAGTAAGGAACTGAACATCCCCCCCCCCCCCCCCCCCCATTAGTCTTTGTTACATTTGCACTTTTCAAAAAAATGTGCATAATTTATCTTTGTTTCAAATAAAGAAATACTTGGCATGTGTAATATAAGGTTTTATCCTGTCCAGTACTTTAGAAAAACAAGAGTGCACACGCTGAAATGTCTCGCCTTCTATACTAATCATTGATATTATGTTGATAGTCCTAAGTATAAAGCTTAGTTTTATTACAACTGTCTCATAAACTTAACATTAACCAAGATAACTAAACAAAGACTAATGAACCTTGAAAATGAGGTCAAGGTCAGATGAACCATGCCAGGCAGACATGTACAGCTAACAATGCTTCTATACAACATATATAGTTGACCCATTACTTATAGTTTAAGAAAAATAGACCAAAACACAAAAACTTAACACTGTGCAATGAACCGTGAAAATGAGGTCACCGTCAAATAAAACCTGGGCGACTGACATAAAGATCATCAAATATTTCCATACACCAAATATAGTTGACCTATGGCATACAGTATTAGATAAAAAGACCAAAACTCAAAAACTTAACTTTGACCACTGAACCATGAAAATGAGGTCAAGGTCAGATGACATCTGCCCGCTACACATGAACACCTTACCATCATTCCATACAACAAATATAGTAGACCTATTGCATATAGTATGAGAAAAACAGACCAAAACACAAAAATTTAACTATAACCACTGAACCATGAAAATGAGGTCAAGGTCAGATGACACCTACCAGTTGGACATGTACACCTTACAGTCCTTCCATACACCGAATATACTAGCCCTATTGCTTATAGTATCTGAGATATGGACTTGACCACCAAAACTTAACCTTGATCACTGATCCATGAAATGAGGTCGAGGTCAAGTGAAAACTGTCTGACATACATGAGGACCTTGCAAGGTACGCACATACCAAATATAGTTATCCTATTACTTATAATAAGAGAGAATTCAACATTACAAAAAAATTGAACTTTTTTTTCATGTGGTCACTGAACCATGAAAATGAGGGCAAGGACATTGGACATGTGACTGACGGAAACTTCATAACATGAAGCATCTATATACAAAGTATGAAGCATCCAGGTCTTCCACCTTCTGAAATATAAAGCTTTTAAGAAGTGAGCTAACACCGCCGCCGCCGCCGGATCACTATCCCTATGTCGAGCTTTCTGCAACAAAAGTTGCAGGCTCGACAAAAATCACATAACATTTCATTACATATAATGTAACCTCAAGTTTCCAAAATATTCTATTATAGAAACCCCGAATAAAAAGATAATTGTGCTTTGAAATACCCAAGATATATGTTTAGATCAACGCGCTTAACAACCTAGCACTGTTCACTTATGACGAATAAGAATGTTAATCTGAGAATACCACACAATGGTACATGTGTTGTGGTAAAGTATCTTTTTATAATTGACATTTTGGCATTTTTTTCCTTTAAGTCAACAAATATTGACTAATATATATTCACGAATTGTTTTCGTATTATTTCGACAAAATAAAAATAACAAATATTTGAAAAATGTGTTTGGTAGTGATTTGTTTGGATTTGTATTCAATTGGTTTTTGTGCGAAGAGTAGAGAAAATTAGTAATTTGGAATTCTCATGACATGCCTCGCTCTCAAAATTAAACAAAATGATTTTGTTTACTTATGTGGAAGGTGTGCCGTGTAATGACTTACGTAACAAACATTTGACATATAGGAAGTCTTTTTCAACATTTAAAAGAAATAGTATTATTCTAGCCTGATTTACTTGATAGCACAATTTCATTCGTCACAACTCGACTTTATCGATATCGGATTCACCCGAACATTGCCGATTGGGAATGATTTCTCCATTCTTTTTGTACCAATCAGAATGAACTACACATATTGTCTGCACGTCTGCAAATATTTCCACATTTTTCTCATCTATTATTGTAAAAAAAAAAACCTGCATCTTTGGTCAGCCTCTTGATGGGTTGTAATATGGGTCTATTATATTTTCCTATGTGATATAGTTTTTACCAATTTTTGCAGGCCATACATGTACATGTGATGTATGGTAACATATAGTCCATATAGTACGCCTATGGAACCGTCTCATTCTTATGGACGACGAGAGACTCACGAAAAAAGTTTTCGAGTGGGAGTATAAGAATAATGGATTATGGTGCACACAAGTTATGGACATCTTTAATAAACTTGGTTTAAGTAACCTCTATGAAACAAAACAAATAGTGGACATACAAGAAGCCAAAGAAAATCTTTTATGTTTACTGAAAGTGAATGGAAATACAAATCTGCTTTATCACCGAAACTACGAACATTTGTGACCTTCAAAGAAAATTACGAACTAGAACAGTATATTACATCAAATCTGTCTAAACAAGAACGATCGGCTCTTTCCCAATTAAGATGTGGGATTCTTCCTATACGCATTGAGACCGGAAGGTTCCGTAACGAAGCGCTACCAGACCGAATATGTGTACTGTGTGAAAAGCAAGAGGTCGAAGATGAAAAACATTTTATGTTAAACTGTCCATGTTATGACAAACTTAGACAAAGGTTTCTACCTATGGCCGCATTAGACAATATTAGTGACAACAGCGAAAAACTTATCCATTTATTGAAATACTATCAAATTCAAACTGCAAAATTTGTAAATTCAGCTTTCATTCATAGAAAAAAAAACTTTACGTCTAATTCTGTATTTTTATTTTGTAAACTTTTACGTTTTCGGATATGATATTATATTGCTAAAGTGACATATAGGTCCAATGGGCCGGGTGTAAATATCAAATTGCTATGTATATAATTGTATAAATGTATGTTCTGATACACATGTCACTATAATAAATAATTACTTACTTACTTACTTACTATAGTGATTGAGAAAAAAACAAAACAAATCCGGGTTGCCAACTAAAACTGAGGGAAACGCATCAAATATAAGAGGAGAACAACGACACAACAGAAACATAACATTGAAATGTAACCACAGAAACGAACTATAATGTAGCTATGGCCATTTTCCTGACTTGGTTCGGGACATTTTTGGAGAAAAAAAAATGGTGGGCTAACATCTACGTTATTTCGTATCTGGACCGGTATGCATACAACCACCAAAGTTAAGAAATCCAATCATAGTACTATAATTCATCGTATTAGAACGTGTATAAAAGCTAGTCCGTCCGTGCGGAACAAGTCTTAATTTTAAAAAGTAGTTTTATACATACAGGCCAGGTATATGGTTGTCTTATTGGAAATCATATCCACATCTCTATTTTATTTAGTTGTAGATAGGAAGAAAATATTTCAACTTATTCTTGTTGTCAAGATTTATAATTTCTGACAAAACAACTGACATAATGTACGAATTTCTGCTTTTTTAAAGAATTCTCAGACTTCTGCTTAAGAATGCTCGTCCTATTGTTTTAGAATTTAGGAATCTTCTGATCTATGTATTGTCATAGAGAATCTTACCCTCTAACCCCTTCTATTCTTTTCATAATTTTATAACATATAGTTTAAAAAGTCACTTTTGAAACTTTTATAAACTCCTTGTTTTTAAGGCTGCATATGTTAAATGTATGAAAAATCTAGAGAACAACATTTCCTGCCAAATGTTCAATGGTTTTATTTCTTTGATTTATAAGCTATTGATTTGAAATAGTGTTTTAAGGTGGTACCTAACACTACAGGGATATAACTCTGTAAAATTAGCAAAACGTTTTAATCACGTTGTATTGTTAAGGTAATATTAAGCTTCTCAATAATCAAAATTAGTGTTTCTCAAACTGCTATATAATCAACAATAACTTTTCTGTCAAAATGGTTGGTTAAAATGTTTTGAAGTTTTATATTTCTGTCAAAGGGTCAAAGTGAATACTTTTCTCAACATTAAATGAAAATCAAACGAGCAAAATTAATTTAAGTCACAGTGTTAGGTACCACCTTAAAAAGTTTATTATTTTGAAACAAAGTAACGAACAGCCTTAATTGTTTGTTATGACGAAGAGACATCTGGATTCATTCTGATCAACTGTCATCTTGTCCATATATAATATATCCAGCAAGCAAAGTGACCATCATAATTGTTGTGATGACAATTACAAAAATCATATAGACGATGAAAAAGAATTCATCCCAAATTCTGCTTATTTCGCTCCATGTCAGGTCCGGGTTATCATCTGATTTTATTTTGCACGCCGCATTCTCCATTAGATCGACGGTGCTTACAGTTTTCGATTTCAGGAAATTTACCTTTGTTGATTTTTTATCATTTCGTCTCCAGCAGTTTAGGAACTTTTGAAAACCAGAAGTTGTAGACAAAAGCCATTTTGGTACAGGGTCTTGTGAAGACTCGTGGTGACATTTAAGTATAAACAGAGTAATTGGAATAGAGAGAATTCCTGCTATCAGCACCAGTAAATTGTAAAGACCTGAAAATAAACACTAACATCTTTAAGTTCATGTTGTAATAAATGATACTTTCTTGACAGATTCTGCACACCTAAACTGATGTACGCTAGAGCAATATTGTCTGAGGTTTGCAACTATAGTTGTGTAAAAAGCCATTGTCCTATTTTACAAGGCAACAGAGAACAACCACAAAACACAATACAGTTGATAACCGAGAGGGACCATCTCAAAGATTTATTTACTTGGTAACTTCACGGGTTTATCGAGAGAATTGATCGTAAAAGAATATCTAACGGTGGTCAAGCATTTCGTTTAATATCGTGAAAGATCTGGTACCGGATCGTTAATGTAATCAAATGTTAATTCTATCTCAAAATCTGCGGAAAAACGCTGAATTTTCAAAACGTTGAACAAATCCGAAAAACAAATATGCCTGTCAAAATTATTCAACTTTCTCCAAAATACTGTGCAATAAGATAAAGAAAATATACAGCACTTTATGAGAAAATACAAAAGGGGCTAGGATGAAATTTGAAAAAAATAGGCAGGACAGGAGTTTTGAGTAAAAAAAAAGGCAGGATGAGACACTTTGCCAAAAAAAAAGTCAGGATGACAATTTAGGTATAAAAAAAGTCAGGATAAACTAATAAAAAAAAAGGCAGGACCGAATAGAGTGAAAAATAAAAAGGCAGGACAGAGATTACAACTAAAAAAAAATGCAGGACAAAATTTTTCATCCTAGCCCCCCCCCCCCTTTCCCCCCCATAAAAATCAAATGGTAGCTCCCTTATGAAAACCTAAATTTTTGTTGATTTTTCTTCAAACTTGATCGTGAAAGATCAGGCAAGGCATTATTTTAATCGTTTCAATGCGTAACCAGACTTTTGGTCTTTTGTGGATAGTTGTCTCAACCACATCTTCTTTTTTTTTTATATTAAACAATAACAAAACAATTGATTTTGATATACTTACAACTGATGGAAGAATGTCAATATTTTAATCACTATTTTAAGAAAGAACATTCAAGCTTTCAATTTTATCTAAATTCAACCCTTTACCTCGAAAGTTAAAACGTGTCTAGATAAGTTGATTTCCAAAATAGAAGGATACCTATGGGCGAAAAAAGGTATATATGTATCTTTAAATTCCTCCGCCTTTGAAATACATGCATGTGCAAGCATTTTTTTGGTAAGGGTTGTTACTTTCAGTTAAGTTGAGTTTCGGTTGTGCATACATAATATGATACTGTTGTTATTTCGTGGCTGCTCCGACACAAACTAAAAAGGAACAAAGATAACGTAATTTATAATTTTAAAATTCATTGTTTGTTTAATATTTTCATAATAGCTTTACGTCATTGTACCAAACTTAGTGGGGAACCTTTCTTTCAACGTATAATTCTTAGGAATGTCCAGTTTGGACTGTTACTTAACTGATTAAGCTCTATTCTCAATCGTTACAACTTTTACTGAATCTGCACTGATATCATCAACAAAAGAAACACGAGTTAGTCATGCAAATCTAGTTCTTGGAAAGATTAGAACTTGTTCTAAATCTTTACTAAGACACCGGTCTCCCTAACAACAGGACAGGTTAGCTACTGTTAGTAAATGTATTCATACTGAAATATAGTTCCCTATGGTTCTCATGTATGTGCACATAATACACATATAATCTGAAAAAATGGGTATATTATTGGAGCAGTTAATTCAAGACTGTGTGTCATTAAGGTGTGTGGATGTGCAGGCTTTTTTAAAAAACATTTTGATTAGGTAATTGGGTATTGATACAATACTAGTATGATTGACAACTGTCATTATCACTAAACAATTAGAGACAAGGTAGACCTTTAATTACAATGCCCAACCTCCTAAACTGTCAATCAAATTGACCACATTACATATCAACCTCAGTCTTACATAATTATACAGGGGCCATTACACAGAACCCTGTAATATACATCTAGATCTTAATATACAAATATTTGACCTCATAATTGAATACACAAATGTATATATTAGATGTGTGATATATATAAGGATGATAAATTTATTGATTGCCTATTACTTTTGATCTATATGAATATATAAAAGGTATTCAAGTACGGCCTATAATTTACTTGATAACTTTCCAATAATTATCTGTAATTAATCAACTATTTAGATTAGTTCACTTTTTTATCAGGTATTGGCTTGAAACAGTTTTAAAATTTTAAAACTTTTAATTATAACAAACCATTGTTTATTAGTTTACTCCCCATCAATCATTATGTCTATTTTAGTCATTTGAATTTAATAAGTTTTTTAATTTGTTTACGTTGAAAGGGTACATTTTCAATGCCCTGTGCGGAAAAATACTTTAAAAAATTTATCAAAAGGCACTCTATAACTTTTAATCTGCAATATCATAGAAACTCTTTTTCAACTTACAAAATGCCCCAAAACGACATTTTTAAATTATTTTTGTTGACACTTTAAAGTTCTTAGCTGTTGGTCTAGATTTTATGTCTTACAAGGATAGTTGATAACATTTACTAGAAGAATTTTTGATTTGCAATTTTGTTTTTTAAACATGTTCAGAACAGGCAACATTATTTGGATAAGATATAAACTGCAGTTTAAATAAAATTGTGCAGATTAAGAGACTCATGTTATTTAATTTGAGCTCATTTTATCCTCATACTGGAAAAGCATGTTTCCTTCTAAAGACCTGCTGTTAATGCAATTTTCAGCAATAGTGCTTACTTAAAGTTCATTTTCCCCCACCATATCATAATATGAAATTATTCCAACTACTCTTCTAATCTTTCCATGAGTGATATCCATCACTTTGATTTCTATACCAGTAACAAATATAACTTTATCATTTAATTAAAGAATGATTTGAACGTCTTCGTAGCATCAGATCTTTCACGATCCATTTCACGATCTTCAAAAAGTGGTACATGATCTTTCAAGGTCCGGATTATCAATTTTATTTAAATATTTCTGTTTTACAGAGTTTTTGATTATGCTGACACTAAATATATTTTTGAGAACCATTTGATTCATTCAAATGAAATCATCTTTTTTGGAGAAAAGTAGTTTAGTCAGTCGAATTATGAAAAAAATCATGTTTGTTTACATTTAATGTAATGATTTGAAGTAATGTCGAGGAGCAACCTGTCTATGTATTTTTTTTAAAAACGAAGTACTTTTAAACCTGGATTTTCTCACATATTGATCATAATGTGGAATCATTTTGACAGACAGTTTTATTTTGTTGTAAATATATCCGCTTGATTAATTAAGATTGAATTCATGATCAGGTACCAGAGCTTTCACGATCCAATCGCAATACTAGACCACCGTTAGATATTCTTTCACGATAATTATTCTCGATAAACCGAATTATACCCGTAAATGTGTATTTCAACAAAATAGAGAACGATAATATGGAATGTGTAAAAGTGACAACAACCTGACCAAGGAGCAGAAAAAGCCCAAGGCCAGCAACAAGAAAGTTCCACACTCGGAGGCAGTTTTATACAAATTCAAAAAGAAACTTCTATCTAATTAAGAGCTTTTTTTAAAACATAAATAAAAGAGAAATGCCATACCGTCTTATGAGAGCTAAATTCAATCAACTTACTGAGAACAGATACATGTACCGACGTTGTCGGCATATTATCCGCAACTAAAGTGAGGTAAACGGCGTACGCCAACATCACAGTCAGACAATATCCAATCTTTTCCCCGGAATCAACTGCTACCTTGAAAACAAAAACTAGTCAGAATGGCTATCCCAATCACTGGTAAAATAATGTTCATAACCATAAAACCAGGTCGACGAACAAATTTGAATTCCAGCTTAGCCATATCGAAAGGAATTCGATCTCTATACTCAGCGTAGACGGAAGTTTCGTAGCCTGCGTACACCCATTCCCCGTTCTCACTGAAGAAATTCATTATAACTGGGTTGGTGTTAAATACTATAGTGACTTCGCTATTAAGACCAACTAGATAGTATAATTGAACATTTCTGTGCATCAAACGGGTAATACGTAATGTCACTATCACAATGTGTTGTTATCAACTTCATCTGCACCCAATTAACCTGGCCTGCCATCACAATTCTCATCATATTCACATCATCGTCTATAATACTAAGGTCTTCAACTCTGTAAAGAGATATAAAACAAAGAGTTAAAAAGGTATATAACACTGCAGGGAGATAACTCTAAAGAAATATAGATCAAAAGTTAACTTGACCACTTTTTACAGATATTTTGCTGAAAAAATATCACCAATTAAATACTATTATCGATATTTTGCGCATTTTTCCTATGATCTTTTATTTTGTGATTTTTATATCATGCTACTCGCTTGATATGGAAAAGTATCGCTAGAAACTAAAGAGGCACGTGGCGTTGCTAATAAAATTGAAATGTAATTGACACCGTCGACATAGGTAAAATAGAGATAAACAGATTATCATTGGTCATTTGAACTGGATTGCTTTTTTCGCCTTTGCCATACCGGCTCAAACAAGAAAATCAATCTCGTTGGGATAATCAACGATAATCTATAGAGGTCTCCAACTCTGTAAAGAGATATCAGATCAAAAGTTAACTCAACCACTTTTTACAGATACTTAAGTTTGCTTAGAAAACATCACCAATCTTATAAATTATAAAAAGAAGATGTGGTATGAATGTCAATGGGACAACTCTACAAGAGACCAAAATGACACAAATTTAACAACTATAAGTCAACCGTACGGCCTTTAACAATGAGCAACGCTTTTACCGCATAGGCAGCTATAAAAAAAAATGACAATGTAAAACTATTCAAACGAGAAAACTAACGACATAATTTATGTACAACAAGAATGTGTCCCAAGTACACAGATGTCCCAACCGCACTATCATTTTCTATGATCAATTAACCGTGAAAATGTGATAAAACTTTAATTTGGCATTAAAATTAGAAAGATCATACCATAGGTAACATGTGTACTAAGTTCCAAGTTAGTTGAACTTCAACTTCATAAAAAAACTACTTCGACCAAAAACCTGAAGCGGGACAGAGGGACGAACGAACGAACAGAGAAACGAACGAACGAACAGAGAGACGAACGAACGAACGAACGAACGGCCGGACGCACAGACCAGAAAACATAATGCCCATAAATAGGGCATAAAAAAAAAAAAAACAAGACCCTTTTGTTGAAAACATCACAATATAAACATAAAACAATGTGGCCCTAAGTGGCTAAGTGGCCAGTATATAATTTGGTCGTCTTTTGTCTTTTGTTATCAATATAGCTAGTCAACACTTAGGTTAAGAGTTCAGAAACACCAAGCATGGATCCACAATATTCCAATCTTAATTGACTAGGATTGGCCAACTCCTTATCTAATGCCAAAGTTTTGTTTAAATTATTATCTGCTGTCCTTATCCAATATATCCTCATTTTCCAATGTGATCTAAATTTGCAGATCTTCATCCTAAATGTACTCTTACAGTACCTACCTATTGTATTAATTGTTAATGAATCATGTAAAACTCCTATTTCAATTCCCTCGGGCAAAGTAGCCCTTTCATGGATTTTGATAATTCTATGTTTAACTTTCCTTTTGGCTCTCGATAGTTTTGGTTCATATATTTACTGGACTTTCAATTATTCAGTTTTCAGCGTTCCGTAGGTAAAGGCTTCACTTAAATCAGCATTTTATGAATTGCTCTGGTTTTTTTAGAGCACCTCCGTCGTGCAGAAGGGGGTGACCCTCTCTTTACACGCCCATTCTTACTAGACGTAGCTGTGTACTTGCTCCAAGTTGATTGTGTACGATGACTTCAACTCGCGCAAATAATAAAGATGGAACTATCCCCTGATACAAAAATATCCCGTTTCCCTTTAGTCATTATTTATAAACAGAGATGGATTAAGGGGAACCGACCCTTAAAGGAGCTACATATAGATATATATTGAAAACGATCTTTAGAAATTTAAAATTTTAATTACTTGGGGAAAATTCTATAATGACAAACATTTTAAATATTTAAATTTTGATATTTTATAACTTTGATCAGAATTTGAAACTTTTAAAAAAACATTGAATTGATAATTGTTACACGGACCCGCCATGTAAAATTAAAAGTACTCAGTGAAGATGTACTTTATTTACTCACGAGTTCGCTATAAATAATGTTGGTCTCCATGTGTAGTCAGACGTACTAAAGATATTATCTATTGAACTGTAGGTTGGATCAGTATCCCATGCTAATCTTGTATCGTTCCAATGCTGTAATAAAAAAATTCAATATGAAAGGATTATCTGTCATCACAATGAACACAATCATAGTTTAAAAATAAAAAAAAAATTAATTTGAGTAAAGAAACACCATTTATAGTATGAAATATGTGCGACGTCACTTGTATGTTTGTATTTTGCTTCTCCAGGTATCACGGTATGAAAAGTTTCCACAAACACACACAAGAGCAACTAGCATGTTACACCTTACATACTATTTCTTGGAATTGTAATGTACAAGGTGTTTAAATAGATAACTTACCAAGAATTTAAAACAACTTGTAAAGTATTTAAAACAACATACCAAGTGTTATCAAGTATTTCAAACAGCTTATTAACCATTTAAGACAATTTACCTAGCATTTAAGACAATTTACCTAGCATTTAAAACAACTTATCAATCATTTAAAACAACATACCACGTATTCAATGTAAAGCACCAAGTTTTTAAAACAAAGTATGAAGTATTTAAGACAATTTTCCAAATATTTATATATTATATATTCCAAGTATTTATTAGATATCGGAAGATGTGGTATGAGTACCAATGAGACAACTCTCCATCCAAATTTATGACAACTTACCAATTGAAAATATCCAGTCATCGACATTGTTTGATCTTTAATGCTCTGAAAAGTAATAAAAATCAGAGAGTTATTTAACAGTTTTCTTGAGCATGAGGTGCATCTCTTTCCGGTGCACGTGAGCTGATCCTCGGTTTATTGTGTTGTTCGTTGTGCTAGGAATATAACATTTTTTAACCATTCGTTTGATGTTTTTATTTTTTTTGATTTTGCCATTTGATAAAAGATTTTCTGTTTTGGATTTTCCGTTGATATATTTTGTTATTTTACATTTTAAACTGTATTCTCAACGTTTACAAAAACACATCGTTGGAAAGGACATAAACAAATGTATACTGACATCAAGGACAACCTTCAGACCCTAAGGAATAGTTGTATCTTTTTTGTAAATATAGAAAATAAACGCTTACCAGAGAATTGAGAGCTGCCGGGGTGATGGTCATTTCTTATACTTACCAGAGAGTTGAGAGCTATCGGGTGAAGGTCAATCCTAATACGTACCAGATAATCAAGAGCTGTCGGGGGTGAAGGTCAATCCGAACACTTACCAGAGAGTTTAGAGCTGTCGGGGTGAAGGTCAACCCTACTTCTACTGATGTGTCTGGTCGACTTAACACTTGGTAACTGTTAGTTGTATATAATAATGTCCTTAAGTTATTTTCTAGAGTATACGAGTAAGCAAAGGTTGTTGGAACATCTGAAACATACAACAGTATAGTAAGAGTAATAGGTTAATTTGAATGAGCAATTAGTTTACCCATATGGTAAGAAAAAACCTATACGAAAAGAGAAGACAAGGACTATTTTAAACGTAGAATGATATAGTCAGAGAAGTTAAGTTTATTTAAATCATCAATAAGATTACCCGCATCGTGTCTTAATTTCCTGACTCGGTAAACAACCTCAGATCATGCACTTCTAGTTTTTGGTGTTTCTAAGTCTTTAGATTTCTATGTTGTGTTATGTACACTACTAATTTCATTTGTTTGTTTGTCTTTTTCTATTTTAGCCATGGCGTTGTCAGTTTATTTTCGTTCTATGAGATGTGGAATGTCGCTATGGTATCTTTCGCCCTCCTTTTGGTACAACAATTTTCCAGAAAATATCCAATAAGTATACTAAGTTCTTTTATATTTCGAAGTTCAGGGTACTCATGTGCTGTCTAAACGCAGTCTGCAGATGGCAATATGTCATCTTTCGAAATCAAATGACTTAAAAAAAACCCGCATTATTGTGGCACAAAAGAATACCCTTTCGGTCCAAGCTTCAACCCTGCATCACTAAAACGACTAAGTATTTCATCTAAATCAGAAATGTTCTAGTAGTATTTGTATTTTTATCCATCTAATGAGTTAAGCCTTTTTCAACTGATTTTTATAGTTCGTTCTTATGTTGTACTGGTACACTACTGTCACAGGTAAGGGGATGGTTGGGATCCCGCTTACGTGTTTAACCCCACCACATTCTCTATGTTTGTGCCTGGTCTAAGTCAGGAGCCTATAATTCAGTGGTTGTCATTTGTTTATGTGTTGCTTTTTTTTTTCGTTCATTTTTTGTACATAAATTAGGCCGCTGATGTTCTCGTTTGAATTGTTTTATATTGCCATTTCTGGGACTTTAATAGCTGACTATGCGGTATGGGCTTTGTTCATTGTTGAAGGTCGTCCGGTGACCCATAGCTGTAAATTTCTGTGTCATTTTTGGTCTCGTTGGCAATCATACTGTATCTTCTTTTTTATATGATCAAAAGATTGAGGAACATATTAAACATCATCTTAATCACATAAACAAGATCTGAATGTAAGTCCATGTAACACAATCACAATGTCAATGAATTCATTTATAAAGACGGAACAGAAAACAAAATATAAAACTAAAAATGTCATAACATCAGCCGTCAAAAGTAGTTGAGGTCCTTCACCAGGACGAAATCGTATATAAAATTCAATTTTACTGCTCAAAATATATTTGTGTGTGACTACCTTAGTTTAATTTCGCATTTTGACCATGGTGATTTTTTTAAATATAAAAGTTTTGGTACAAAAGAATTGATTTTTAGATAGTGAAAGAATAATATAGCCTTCCAAGTGGGTTTAAATGAAAAGTTTTTTATGCCATGTTTCTGTTTGATAGTCTGTATTTCTACATCGTTCCGTCCATAGGTCCAGAAATTATTGTGCTTTTAAACAAAGATTTGACTCTCGATCTTTTCAATTCAATTTTATGGAAAAACGAGCAGAAATGGATTCGGGAAAGGTATCACTCTATCACAGGTTCAATCCACCATTTTCTACATTTGAAAATGCCTGTACCAAGTCAGGAATATGACAGTTCTTGTCCATTCGTTTTTGATGTGTTTTGTTATTTGATTTTGCCATGTGATTATGGACTTTCCGAATTGATTTTCCTCTGAGTTCAGTATTTTTGTGATTTTACTTTCTAATTGATTGAAAAATTCCTTTGGACCAAATTGTTAAGACTTTTGACTTTTGTGGCATTGGTAGAAAGGAAGAGTAAAAGGGTGGTTAAAAATTATAAGTGTCAATTATTTTGTTTTTCTTACTGTGTAAACTGCTACCTTTACGTGTGGCGGGAAAAAGAGAAAGAATGCTGTTGAAATATAGATAATTGTACTATGTACACATATCATCCAGGAGCACCACTATGATTCCGGTTCGATATCTACTGAACTACGTTTCAAACAATCATATTCAAATAAAGTATATATAACATTTGACCCAATTGGCCGTTTCAGAATCTAAAGCATCATGGGTAATTTCATTGTTCGTACCCCAAAGTGAAAATAACGTTACGTCATTGGTTGAATTTCCATTGTTTATAACGTTTTAAACCAATCAAAACGCTTTGATGTACGCTTTTGAAAATATTACCCAGGATGCATTAGATTATGAAACGACCAATTGGAAAAAAGTGCTGAATTAAGAAGGGAATTTCGATGGACACCAGTTGAATTTATATGTTGAATGCGATTGTTTTAGCACGGAATGTTGTATTTTGTTTTCTTGCCATTTTGTAAAATCAAGCTCATATTAAACTATTGAGTTGAAATACGACTCCAACTAAATTCTAAGACGGTTTTTACCAAATCCCTTTTCACATCGACCCTTAAACTACAATTCAGTTTGGATGTAAATATAAAAGTCTATTAAAAATAAAAACAAGATAACACGGTATGTGCTATAATAGCACGATGACACAATGTGTTGTTAAAATACGATTACACGATGTGTTGTAAAGACACGATTGCACTATGTGTTGTAAAAGAAAGATGACACGGAATAGTTTAGTATATGGCAATCAGACCGCTATTCAACGAAAAAAAAGGTTCACATACGAAGTTCAGCAAAACACAGACTATTCACTTTGTACGAAATTAAGCATGAAAACCTCATAACAATGATTATAATATATATACTTACAATTGAGTAAAAATAAAGTCGCTAAAGAAAAACGTTTGATATAATAATAACACATCCCCGGATTTATCTTTTTCGATATCTTTTCGAGACATCCAATAGACAACTTTCGAGTTCGGTGCATTTCCGTCAAAAACTCTGGTTTTAGTGAACGTCATTTGTGCGTTTAGGGGCGTCGTCACTTCCATTCCAATGTTGAGCGAGTGGTTAGAAAACTATAATTCTATATTGTACGCATTATTCGGCAAATTGAATTCTCAAAATTGACAATCAGCATTGTTGTTATTAGGGAATTGTCATAATGTACCTACAGAACAACCATTATTTCTAGTTTATCCTGCACAATGACGATCACTAAGACGCTTGATGAACGTAAATAGTGCAGGGATACAGGTGACCCCCTCTATCTGGTAAAGGACGTCATAAAGGCGCGTATAATTGACGAGTTTTTGCCGGTGACGGATGAACTCGAAAGTGGTCTATTATTCTAATATGACGTGCTTCTTAAGCTTTGTAAAGAAACCATACTTTATTATCCAATAAAATTAGTTTGCACATGCGTATATTGACTACGGCAGAAAAATGAATTTCGTCAAATATGATATGCATTTAATGTATTTCCTTAAATTAAACCACTTTCAAACACTAAAATGATACACATTTTGTTACTTATACTTTTACAATGACAACAATGTGTTACAATTCGTAATTGACATATTTGACCTAGATACCGCATCGTTCATGTTGGCTGTTCTAACTTCAAAACCCCTCCCTCTGAAAAACACATTTCATCTCTCCTTTTAAAAAGGCATGTCATTGTATAGAATAATTTCATTGAAACATATGTTCCGATGATAAAATATAAAATCAAGTATAGGTTATTATTACTGTTGTACTGAAATGACAAAATTGTTTCATATATTTCTGATAAAATGGATTGACCCTAGCAGGGAATCGAACCCCATTCTCCTATAAAAAAAAAATAGGCGTAATTACCAATATACCACCAAGGTTTCCAATCCATTTACAAATGCAACAAGATTGTCACCCAGTATTAATTTTAATCATCATGTAATACAGCATTTGAAATCGTCAGATGCACAAAGGCGTGCCCTTTGATCAACTTTACAAGGTGTAGCCACCGCAAGTATAAATGGATCTCTGTCAAAGGGCCCCTCCTTCCAAGTCTCAAATGTCAGCACAACTTTATCAAGGAGTCCTCTATCAAATATAAACATATTTACCAATGCTACACTATTAACCGGCGAAATATTTACGATTAATTTGGTAAAATAAAGACCTACCCGATTCTCCTTGTGCGTCCACCGCCATTGACAACTGACTTGAAAATGTGCGTGTCAGAAATTGACCTCAAAGGAAAAGACTGTTGTAATATAAATTTTCTGTTATATTGTGACTCAAATATTGTTTTAGTTAGGCTGATAAATTAATTTGTTAATTTCTGTTTCAATTTTGAATTTTAGAAACCTACAACTTTGCGAAATTAAACTGGTTTGAACTAGTTGGATAAAAATCGACAGCGAGGTTGATGGAAGAGCCTACACGAAGATCGTACACTTATACACAGCGAACATAGAAATTACCGTAATTGTCCTAATCAGAATCGAAATAATTGATGCCAGCTATACTTTATTTTAGTTTTAACATGGGTAGGCATTATATTCGTGTTATTTTAGCCCTCGCTATCGCTCTGGCAAAAATAATCACGAATATAATGCCTACCCATGTTAAAACTACAATAAAGTATAGCTGGCATCAATTATTTCTTAAATAATGCATTGGTTATATATATGGTAGCAATAGGAATTTCAGGTATTCCGTCGGTTATAAACTTTAATCTTTAGTATTAAAATAAACATAACGCTTTTATATACTTTACATTTTAAACAATAGTATTTTGATAATGTTAACAAAATTTAAAGATTTATATTATAAGAAGAAAGTTTAATCATATAACGAAGTATTCTCTTTATTTTTGATACCCGGAGGCTATTTGAATACAGCATTAAATACGATCGTTAGTCAAACCCTTAACAGTGATTATAAACAAACCCTATACTTACAATTGAGTAAAAATAAAGTCACCAAAGAAAAATGTTTGATTTGAAAATAACACGTCCCCGGACTCATCTTTTACGATATCTTTTCGACACATTCATGTGCTGCATTGACCATATATTAATTATATGGTAGGAATTTCATGATTGCCGTCGGGTTAACTTTAATCTTTAATAATTTTTATTTACAATAAGCTTAGACTGAGAATACGTGATTTTAATAACAATAGTATTTTGATAAGGTAAACGATACTAAATATTGATATTATATAGAAAAGGTTTAAACGATTTCCCTAAGTGTTCTCTCTATTGTTTTTAAACTCCAATCGATCTATCAATGCGGTTTGTTTTGAATGTTTATTTGTTTCGTGACTTGATTTGGCAGCAAGTCAACATTGTGAATTGATTTGACCATGTCATGGACATGTGTTGTGCTTACTATCGAGCAACTTACTGTGTCCTACATATTACCTCGAACGATTTATTGTGGTCTAAATAGTACATCGGACGGTAAGGTGTGTACTACATGGTGTACCAAACGGTCTATTGTGTCACAAATAGTGTTCCAAACCTATATTGAATCATACATAGTGCCCCAAGCGGTCTAGTAAATCTCATATAATATCCGAACATTCTATTATTATAAAAATAAGAGGAATTTGTTAATGAGATAACTTATATAGTGCACCGACGGATCCAATGTGTCTTTCATAGTGCACCGACTGATCCAATGTGTCTTTTATAGTGCACAGACTGATCCAATGTGTCTTGCATAGTGCACCGACCGATCCAATGTGTATAGTTCACCGACCGATCCAATGTGTCTTACATTGTGCCCGAACGGTCTGTTGTGACCTACAGAGTGCACTGTACGGCCAATTTTGTTCTCCATAGTTCAACGAACGGTTTGTTGTGACATACAGACTGCAATGAACGGCCCACCTTGTTCTCCATAGTCCAACGAACGGTCTGTTGTGACCTACAGAGTGCACTGTATAGCCTATCTTGTTCTCCATCGTCCAACGAACGGTCTGTTGTGACCTACAGAGTGCACTGTACGGCCCATCTTGTTCTCCATAGACCAACGAACGGTCTGTTGTGACATACCGAGTGCACTGTACGGCCCATCTTGTTCTCCATAGACATACAGAGTGCACTGTATGGCCCATCTTGTTCTCCATTGTCTCAAAATTCGGATTTGTGGCCGTATGTTCCTTTTAGAAAGAAAGACATAACTTTTTTGTTTTAAAAGATAAACACAAATTGTTTTTTGTTAAATAATTTGTAATTTCTGTATTTTAGAAGTATTCTAAAAATTTATGCATTTTTTGTTTAGAAATAACTCATATTTATCAAATGGTCATGAATTGAGAGAAAAACAGTAATTTTTTGCTGTACTTTATCAAAATTAAAACAATTGCACTATTTACAGTTTTATAAAATTTGATCCACATAATCTCCCTGCAAAATGAAACAAAATGTCGGTTTAAAAAATGGGGGTCCATGAACTCGTTTTCGAATTAAATCAGTTTGGATGCAAAAGATCAGTCGGAAAATGCATCTTTTCCCGATATGTCACAGTTTGACGTCGCGAAAATAACATTTTACGTTAGCAACGTCATTACCTCCCCTGTAACTGTATCGTATGCCCTTAATGTAAAATCAGTTTAACGTTTTAATTACGTTGTGTTGTTAATGGAATATTAAGCTTCTCAATGATCAAAATAAGTGTTTGTCAAACTGCTATATAACCAGTGTAATTTTTCTGATAAAATGGTTGGTTCAAATTTTTTGAAATTTTTATATATTTGTCAAAGGGTCAAAGTAAGTAGTTTGTCAAAAGTTTATGAATATTAAACGAGCCAAATTTCAATTATATGTTTTGGAGTGTTGTTTGGCGTCCATTTTCAATGAGCTAGTACACATTTTTGTTAAAGGGCCAGCTGAAGCCCGCCTGCGGGTGCGGGATTATCCGATGTGTTGATGACTTTTATTGATGTCCTTCGGCTGTTTTCTGCTGTTTGGTCGGTTTGTTGTCTCTTTTCAACATTTCCATTTCCATTCTCAATTTTAAATAACTTCGGTTACAAAACTGTATATATTGAACAATAACTACAATTTGAACTTTAAGTACTTGCTCGCTGTGATATATGATGTAACGATACAATTAGAGCGTTCATACCCCATGGAATTCGATGTACAGATTTGTACATATTTTGTGGTTTTTCTATATTGATATGTACATGTTATAAACTATTATAGGTGTTTTGTCTTAATAAAATTAACGGATGTCATTTAAGAATAAAAATAGTGAGTAATATGTGTAAATTGATAACACAATTAAACATGGTAAAGTGCATATTTCATCATGTCAATTTATAATATTGATTTAAGAGCCAAATTGGAAATAATTTTAAACTCTCGAATCGCGAAAAAAACCCAATAAAAATGCAATGTGTATCTGTTATGTCATATCATTGGTAGAAATGTGTGAGAAACGGGAAATATCATGATGATGTGATTTCTTCATTGACTCAACACACAATATTAAACGGAAATATTCGTAAAAATGGTCTCAAACCTATGACGTCGAAATTAATTCGAAATTATTCAACTTTCTAATTTTCTAACGAAAAACCCAGCTTTACTATTTGAATCACTTTTATGTCTAAAACAAAAGAAAACTGTTTTTTTCAAAGTGATCATTTTATTTACCTTTTTATGTTTTGTGTAGTAATTTGAATAATTAATGTTATTCTTTGTTAGCTGCGGAACCCTCATGGTCCTTACGGTATTTACAATTTGCGGGCCATTGTATATAATATAATAATGACCATAAGAGCTACAGTTCAGCAGGTAATTCTACAGCTTCAAGACAATAAAGATTTTATGTATCAAAACAATATGTAGAGAAAACTGGTTATTTGGAATTCTCATGACATGCCTCGCTCTCAAAATTAAACAAAATCATTTTGTTTACCTATGTGGAAGGTGTGCCGTGTAATGACTTACGTAACAAACATTTGACAAACAGGAAGTCTTTTTCAACATTTAAAAGAAATAGTATTATTCTAGCCTGATTTACTTGATAGCACAATTTCATTCGTCACAAATCGGCCAATTCCGTACCTTTATCGATATCGGATTCACCCGAACATTGCCGATTGGGAATGATTTCTCCATTCTTTTTGCACCAATCAGAATGAACTACACATATTGTCTGCACGTCTGCAAATATTTCCACATTTTTCTCATCTATTATTGTATAAAAAAACCCTGCATCTTTGGTCAGCCTCTTGATGAGTTGTAATATGGGTCTATTATATTTTCCTATGTGATATTGTTTTTACCAATTTTTGCAGGCCATACATGTACATGTGATGTATGGTAACATATAGTGCATATAGTACGGCTATGGAACCGTCTCATTCTTATGGACGACGAGAGACTCAAGAAAAAAGTTTTCGAGTGGGAGTATAAGAATAATGGATTATGGTGCACACAAGTTATGGACATCTTTAATAAACTTGGTTTAAGTAACCTCTATGAAACAAAACAAATAGTGGACATACAAGAAGCCAAAGAAAAACTTTTATGTTATACTGAAAGTGAATGGAAATACAAATCTGCTTTATCACCGAAACTACGAACATTTGTGACCTTCAAAGAAAATTACATCAAATCTGTCTAAACAAGAACGATCGGCTCTTTCCCAATTAAGATGTGGGATTCTTCCTATACGCATTGAGACAGGAAGGTTCCGTAACGAAGCGCTACCAGACCGAATATGTGTACTGTGTGAAAAGCAAAAGGTCGAAGATGAAAAACATTTTATGTTAAACTGTCCATGTTATGACAAACTTAGACAAAGGTTTCTACCTATGGCCGTATTAGACAATTTTAGTGACAACAGCGAAAAACTTATCCATTTATTGAAATACTATCAAATTCAAACTGCAAAATTTGTAAATTCAGCTTTCATTCATAGAAAAAAAAAACTTTACGTCTAATTCTGTATTTTTATTTTGTAAACTTTTACGTTTTCGGATACGATATTATATTGCTAAAGTGACATATAGGTCCAATGGGCCGGGTGTAAATATCAAATTGCTATGTATATAATTGTATAAATGTATGTTCTGATACACATGTCACTATAATAAATAATTACTTACTTACTTACTTACTATAGTGGCAAAAAAGGCAACAGTAGTTTACCACTATTCTAAGTTCATAAATCGATTGAGAAAAGAAAAAAAAATCCGGGTTGCAAACTAAAACTGAGGGAAACGCATCAAATATAAGAGGAGAACAACGACACAACAGAAACATAACATTGAAATGTAACCACAGAAACGAACTATAATGTAACTATGGCCATTTTCCTGACTTGGTTCGGGACATTTTTAGAAAAAAAAATGGTGGGCTAACATCTACGTTATTTCGTATCTGGACCGGTATGCATACAACCACTAAAGTTAAGAAATCCAATCATAGTACTAATTCATCGTATTAAAACATGTATAAAAGCTAGTCCGTCCGTTCGGAACAAGTCTTAATTTTAAAAAGTAGTTTTATACATACAGGCCAGGTATGTGGTTGTCTTATTGGAAATCATATCCACATCTCTATTTTATTTAGTTGTAGATAGGAAGAAAATATTTCAACTAATTCTTGTTGTCAAGATTTATAATTTCTGACAAAACAACTGACATAATGTACGAATTTCTGCTTTTTTAAAGAATTCTCACAGACTTCTGCTTAAGAATGCTCGTCGTCTTGTTTTAGAATTTAAGAATCTTCTAATCTATGTAGTGTCATAGAGAATTTTAACCTCTAACCCCTTCTATTCTTTTCATAATTTTATAACATAAAGTTTAAAAAGTCACTTTTGAAACTTTTATAAACTCCTTGTTTTTAAGGCTGTATATGTTAAATGTATGAAAAATCTAGAGAACAACATTTCCTGTTCAATGGTTTTATTTCCTTCATTTATAAGCTATTGATTTGTAATAGTGTTTTAAGGTGGTACCTAACACTACAGGGATATAACTCTGTAAAATTAGCAAAACGTTTTAATCACGTTGTATTGTTAAGGTAATATTAAGCTTCCCAATGATCAAAATTAATGTTTCTCATACTGTTATATAATCAACAATAACTTTTCTGTCAAAATGGTTGGTTAAAATGTTTTGAAAATTTTATATTTCTGTCAAAGGGTCAAAGTGAATATTTTTCTCAACATTTAATGAAAATCAAATGAACAAAATTAATTTTAGTCACAGTGTTAGGTACCACCGTAAAAAGTTTATTATTTTGAAACAAAGTAACGAAAAGCCTTAATTGTTTGTTATGACGAAGAGACATCTGGATTCATTCTGATCAACTGTCATCTTGTCCATATATAATATATCCAGCAAGCAAAGTGACCATCATAATTGTTGTGATGACAATTACAAAAATCATATAGACGATGAAAAAGAATTCATCCCAAATTCTGCTTATTTCGCTCCATGTCAGATCCGGGTTATCATCTGATTTTATTTTGCACGCCGCATTCTCCATTAGATCGACGTTGCTTACAGTTTTCGATTTCAGGAAATTTACCTTTGTTGATTTTTTATCATTTCGTCTCCAGCAGTTTAGGAACTTTTGAAAACCAGAAGTTGTAGACAAAAGCCATTTTGGTACAGGGTCTTGTGAAGACTCGTGGTGACATTTAAGTATAAACAGAGTAATTGGAATAGAGAGAATTCCTGCTATCAGCACCAGTAAATTGTAAAGACCTGAAAATAAACACTAACATCTTTAAGTCTATGTTGTAATAAATGACACTTTCTTGACAGATTCTGCACACCTAAACTGATGTACGCTAGAGCAATATTGTCTGAGGTTTGCAACTATTGTAGTGTAAAAATCCAGTGTCCTTCTATTGTCGAAGTCAACAAAGAACAATCAATACAATATAATACAGTTGATAACCGAGAGGGACCATCTCAAAGATTCATTAACTTGGTAACGTCACGGGTATATCGTGAGAATTGATCGTTAAAGAATATTTAACGGTGGTCAAGCATTTCGTTTAATATCGTGAAAGATCTGGTACCGGATCGTGAATGTAATCAAATGTTAATTCTATCTCAAAATTTGCGGGAAAAAACGCTGAATTTTCAAAACGTTGAACAAATCCGAAAAACAAATATGTCTGTCAAAATTCTTCAACTTTCTCCACATTACTGTGCAATAAGATAAAGAAAATATACAGTACTTTATGAGAAAATACAAAAGGCGCAATACATGTCTATGGGATTCATTACAAAACAAACTTTTTGTACCATTAATGGTCAAATTTCAATATATCATTTTATACTTTAAATCTTTGGTATGTCCGATAGTATGTAGTAAACCGTTCATCTGTTTAGAGAGCTACCATTTGATTTTTAGGGGGGGGGGGGGGGGGGGGCAGGATGAAATTTGACAAAAAATAGGCAGGACAGGAGTTTTGAGTAAAAAAAAAAGGCAGGATGAGACACTTTGCAAAAAAAAAGGCAGGATGACAATTAGGTAAAAAAGTCAGGATAAACTAATAAAAAAAAAGGCAGGACCGAATAGAGTGAAAAATAAAAAGGCAGGACAGAGATTACAACTAAAAAAAAATGCAGGACAAAATTTTTCATCCTAGCTCCGCCCCCGCCCCCACCTTCCCCATAAGAATCAAATGGTAGCTCCCTTATGAAAACCTAAATTTTTGTTGATTTTTCTTCAAACTTGATCGTGAAAGATCAGGCAAGGCATTATTTTAATCATTTCAATGCGTAACCAGACTTTTGGTCTTTTGTGGATAGTTGCCTCAATGGCAATCATACCACATCTTCTTTTTTATATCAAACAATAACAAAACATTTAAGCTTTCAATTTTTTTGGGGTCTAAATTAAACCCTTTACCTCGAAAGTTAAAACGTGTCTAGATAAGTTGATTTCCCAAATAGAAGGATCCCTACGGGCGTAATTTGTCGAAAAAAGGTATATATGTATCTTTAAATTCCTCCGCCTTTGAAATACATGCATGTGCAAGCATTTTTTGGTAAGGGTTGTTACTTTCAGTTAAGTTGAGTTTCGGTTGTGCATACATAATATGATACTGTTGTTATTTCGTGGCTGCTCCGACACAAACTAAAAAGGTACAAAGATAACGTAATTTATAATTTTAAAATTCATTGTTTGTTTAGTATTTTCATAATAGCTTTACTTCATTGTACCAAACTTAGTGGGGAACCTTTCTTTCAACGTATAATGCAATTGGAATGTCCAATTGGACTGTTACTAAACTGATTAAGCTCTATTCTCAATCGTTACAACTTTTACTGAATCTGCACTGATATCATCAACAAAAGAAACACGAGTTAGTCATGCAAATCTAGTTCTTGGAAAGATTAGAACTTGTTCTAAATTTTTACTAAGACACCGGTCTCCCTAACAACAGGACAGGTTAGCTACTGTTAGTAAATGTATTCATACTGAAATATAGTTCCCTATGGTTCTCATGTATGTGCACATAATACACATATAATCTGAAAAAATGGGTATATTATTGGAGCAGTTAATTCAAGACTGTGTGTCATTAAGGTGTGTGGATGTGCAGGCTTTTTTAAAAAACATTTTGATTAGGTAATTGGGTATTGATACAATACTAGTATGATTGACAACTGTCATTATCACTAAACAATTAGAGACAAGGTAGACCTTTAATTACAATGCCCAACCTCCTAAACTGTCAATCAAATTGACCACATTACATATCAACCTCAGTCTTACATAATTATACAGGGGCCATTACACAGAACCCTGTAATATACATCTAGATCTTAATATACAAATATTTGACCTCATAATTGAATACACAAATGTATATATTAGATGTGTGATATATATAAGGATGATAAATTTATTGATTGCCTATTACTTTTGATCTATATGAATATAAATATGAATATATAAAAGGTATTCAAGTACGGCCTATAATTTACTTGATAACTTTCCAATAATTATCTGTAATTAATCAACTATTTAGATTAGTTCACTTTTTTATCAGGTATTGGCTTGAAACAGTTTTAAAATTTAAAAACTTTTAATTATAACAAACCATTGTTTATTAGTTTACTCCCCATCAATCATTATCTCTATTTTAGTCATTTGAATTTTTATTAGTAGTTAATATATGTTTTTGCAATCAAGAAAAATCCATATTTCAATAAAATAAGTTTTTTAATTTGTTTACGTTGAAAAGGTACATTTTCAATGCCCTGTGCTGAAAAATACTTTAAAAAATTTATCAAAATGCACTCTACAACTTTTAATCTGCAATATCATAGAACCTCTTTTTCAACTTACAAAATGCCCCAAACCGACATTTTTAAATTATTTTTGTTGACACTTTAAAGTTCTTAGCTGTTGGTCTAGATTTTATGTTTTACAAGGATAGTTGATAACATTTACTAGAAGAATTTTTGATTTGCAATTTTTGGGTTTTTTAAAACATGTTCAGAACAGGCAACATTATTTGGATAAGATATAAACTACAGTTTAAATAAAATTGTGCAGATTAAGAGACTCATATTATTTAATTTGAGCTCATTTTATCCTCATACTGGAAAAGCATGTTTCCTTCTAAAGACCTGCTGTTAATGTTCATTTTCCCCCACCATATCATAATATGAAATTATTTCAACTACTCTTCTAATCTTTCCATGAGTGATATCCATCACTTTGATTTCTATACCAGTAACAAATATAACTTTATCATTTAATTAAAGAATGATTTGAACGTCTTCGTAGCATCAGATCTTTCACGATCCATTTCACGATCTTCAAAAAGTGGTACATGATCTTTCAAGGTCCGGATTATCAATTTTATTTAAATATTTCTGTTTTACAGAGTTTTTGATTATGCTGACACTAAATATATTTTTGAGAACCATTTGATTCATTCAAATGAAATCATCTTTTTTGGAGAAAAGTAGTTTAGTCAGTCGAATTATGAAAAAAATCATGTTTGTTTACATTTTTAATGTAACGATTTGAAGTCATGTCTAGGAGCAACCTGTCTATGTATTGTTTTAAAAAAACGAAGTACTTTGAAACCTGGATTTTCTTACATATTGATCATAATGTGGAATCATTTTGACAGACAGTTTTATTTTTTTGTAAATGTATCCGCTTGATTAATTAAGATTGAATTCATGATCAGGTACCAGAGCTTTCACGATCCAATCGCAATACTAGACCACCGTTAGGTATTCTTTCACGATAATTTCTCTCGATAAACCGAATTATACCCGTAAATGTGAATTTCAACAAAATAGAGAACGATAATATGGAATGTGTAAAAGTGACAACAACCTGACCAAGGAGCAGAAAAAGCCCAAGGCCAGCAACAAGAAAGTTCCACACTCGGAGGCAGTTTTATACAAATTCAAAAAGAAACTTCTATCTAATTAAGAGCTTTTTTTAAAACATAGATAAAAAAGAAATACCATACCGTCTTATGAGAGCTAAATTCAATCAACTTACTGAGAACAGATACATGTACCGACGTTGTCGGCATATTATCCGCAACTAAAGTGAGGTAAACGGCGTACGCCAACATCACAGTCAGACAATATCCAATCTTTTCCCCGGAATCAACTGCTACCTTGAAAACAAAACTAGTCAGAATGGCTATCCCAATCACTGGTAAAATAATGTTCATAACCATAAAACCAGGTCGACGAACAAATTTGAATTCCAGCTTAGCCATATCGAAAGGAATTCGATCTCTATACTCAGCGTAGACGGAAGTTTCGTAGCCTGCGTACACCCATTCCCCGTTCTCACTGAAGAAATTCATTATAACTGGGTTGGTGTTAAATACTATAGTGACTTCGCTATTCGAATAAGACCAACTAGATAGTATAATTGAACATTTCTGTGCATCAAACGGGTAATACGTAATGTCACTATCACAATGTGTTGTTATCAACTTCATCTGCACCCAATTAACCTGGCCTGCCATCACAATTCTCATCATATTCACATCATCGTCTATAATACTAAGGTCTCCAACTCTGTAAAGAGATATAAAACAAAGAGTTAAGAAGGTATATAACACTGCAGGGAGATAACTCTAAAGAAATATAGATCAAAAGTTAACTCGACCACTTTTTACAGATATTTTGCTGAAAAAATATCACCAATTGAATACTATTATCGCTATTTTGTGCATTTTTCCTATGATCTTTTATTTTGTGATAGTTTTTTATATCATGCTACTCGCTTGATATGGAAAAGTATCGCTAGAAACTAAAGAGGCACGTGGCGTTGCTAATAAAATTGAAATGTAATTGACACCGTCGACATAGGTAAAATAGAGATAAACAGATTATCATTGGTCATTTGAACTCGATTGCTTTTCTCGCCTTTGCCATACCGCCTCAAACAAGAAAATCAATCTCGTTGGGATGATTAACGATAATCTATAGAGGTCTCCAACTCTAAAGAGATATCAGATCAAAAGTTAACTCAACCACTTTTTACAGATACTTAAGTTTGCTTAGAAAACATCACCAATCTTATAAATTATAAAAAGAAGATGTGGTATGAATGTCAATGGGACAACTCTACAAGAGACCAAAATGACACAAATTTAACAACTATAGGTCAACCGTACGGCCTTTAACAATGAGCAACGCTTTTACCGTATAGGCAGCTATAAAAAAAAAAAAAATGACAATGTAAAACTATTCAAACGAGAAAACTAACGGGATAATTTATGTAAAACAAAAAAGTGTCCCAAGTACACAGATGTCCCAACCGCACTATCATTTTCTATGATCAATTAACCGTGAAAATATGATAAAACTTTAATTTGGCATTAAAATTAGAAAGATCATACCATAGGTAACATGTGTACTAAGTTCCAAGTTAGTTAAACTTCAACTTCATAAAAAAAACTACTTCGACCAAAAACCTGATCCGGGACAGAGGGACGAACGAACGAACAGAGAGACGAACGAACGAACGAACGAACGAACGGCCGGACGCACAGACCAGAAAACATAATGCCCATAAATAGGGCATAAAAAAAACCAAGACCCTTTTGTTGAAAACATCACAATATAAACATAAAACAATGTGGCCCTAAGTGGCTAAGTGGCCAGTATATAATTTGGTCGTCTTTTGTCTTTTGTTATCAATATAGCCAGTCAACACTTAGGTTAAGAGTTCAGAAACACCAAGCATGGATCCACAATATTCCAATCTTAATTGACTAGGATTGGCCAACTCCCTATCTTATGCCAAAGTTTTGTTTAAATTATTATCTGCTGTCCTTATCCAATATATCCTCATTTTCCAATGTGATCTTAATTTGCAGATCTTCATCCTAAATGTACTCTTACAGTACCTACCTATTGTATTAATTGTTAATGAATCATGTAAAACTCCTATTTCAATTCCCTCGGGCAAAGTAGCCCTTTCATGGATTTTGATAATTCTATGTTTAACTTTCCTTTTGGCTCTCGATAGTTTTGGTTCATATATTAACTGGACTTTCAATTATTCAGTTTTCAGCGTTCCGTAGGTAAATGCTTCACTTAAATCAGCATTTTACAAATTGCTCTGGGTTTTTTTTAGCACCTCCGTCGTGCAGAAGGGGGTGACCCTCTCTTTACACGCCCATTCTTACTAGACGTAGCTGTATACTTGCTCCAAGTTGATTGTGTACGATGACTTCAACTCGCGCAAATAATAAAGATGGAACTATCCCCTGATACAAAAATATCCCGTTTCCCTTTAGTCATTATTTAAAAACAGAGGTGGATTAAGGGGAACCGACCCTTAAAGGAGCTACATATAGATATAATGTATTAAAAACGATCTTTAGAATTTTAAAATTTTAATTACTTGGGGAAAATTCTATAATGACAAACATTTTAAATATTTAAATTTTGATATTTTATAACTTCAGGGGCGGATCCAGCCATTTTAAAAAGGGATGGTTCCCAACCCAGAGTAAAGGGGGGGTTCCAGCTATATGCTCCCATTCAAATGCATTGATCGGACAAAAAAAGGGGGGTTTCCAACCCCCGTAACCCCCCCCCCCCCTCTGGATCCGCGCCTGAACTTTGATCAGAATTTGAAACTTTTAAAAAAACATTGAACTGATAATTGTTACACGGACCCGCCATGTAAAATTAAAAGTACTCAGTGAAGATGTACTTTATTTACTCACGAGTTCGCTATAAATAATGTTGGTCTCCATGTGTAGTCAGACGTACTAAAGATATTATCTATTGAACTGTAGGTTGGATCAGTATCCCATGCTAATCTTGTATCGTTCCAATGCTGTAATAAAAAAATTCAATGTGAAAGGATTATATCTGTCATCACAATGAACACAATCATAGTTTAAAAATGAAAAATAAATTAATTTGAGTAAATAAACATTTTAGTATGAAATGGGTGCGACGTCACTTGTATGTTTGTATTTTGCTTCTCAAGGTATCACGGTATGTATAGTTTCCACAAATACACACAAGAGCAACTAGCATGTTACACCTTACAGACTTTTTCTTGGAATTGTAATGTACAAGGTGTTTAAATAGATAACTTACCAAGAATTTAAAACAACTTGTAAAGTATTTAAAACAACATACCAAGTGTTATCAAGTATTTCAAACAGCTTATTTACCATTTAAGACAATTTACCTAGCATTTAAGACAATTTACCTAGCATTTAAAACAACTTATCAATCATTTAAAACAACATACCACGTATTCAATGTAAAGCACCAAGTTTTTAAAACAAAGTATGAAGTATTTAAGACAATTTTCCAAATATTTATATATTATATATTCCAAGTATTTATTAGATATCGGAAGATGTGGTATGAGTACCAATGAGACAACTCTCCATCCAAATTTATGACAACTTACCAATTGAAAATATCCAGTCATCGACATTGTTTGATCTTTAATGCTCTGAAAAGTAATAAAAATCAGAGAGTTATTTAACAGTTTTCTTGAGCAGGAGCAGCATCTCTTTCCGGTGCACGTGAGCTGATCCTGGGTTTATTGTGTTGTTCGTTTTGCTAGGAATATAACATTTTTTTAACCATTCGTTTGATGTTTTTATTTTTTTTGATTTTGCCATTTGATAAAAGATTTTCTGTTTTGGATTTTCCGTTGATATTTTTTGTTATTTTACTTTTTAAACTGTATTCTCAACGTTTACAAAAACACATCGTTGGAAAGGACATAAACAAATGTATACTGACATCAAGGACAACCTTCAGACCCTAAGGAATAGTTGTATCTTTTTTGTAAATATAGAAAATAAATGCTTACCAGAGAATTGAGAGCTGCCGGGATGATGGTCATTTCTTATACTTACCAGACAGTTGAGAGCTGTCGGGCTGAAGGTCAATCCTAATTCGTACCAGAGAATCAAGAGCTGTCGGGGGTGAAGGTCAATCCGAACACTTACCAGAAAGTTTAGAGGAGGGACGAAAGATACCAAAGGGACAGTCAAACTCATAAATCTAAAACAAACTGACAACGCCATGGCTAAAAATGAAAAAGACAAACAGAAAAACAACAGCACACATGACACAACATAGAAAACTAAAGAATAGAGCTGTCGGGGTGAAGGTCAACCCTACTTCTACTGATGTGTCTGGTCGACTTAACACTTGGTAACTGTTGGTTGTATATAATAATGTCCTTAAGTTATTTTCTAGAGTATACGAGTAAGCATAGGTTGTTGGAACATCTGAAACATACAACAGTATAGTAAGAGTAATAGGTTAATTTGAATGAGCAATTAGTTTACCTATATGGTAAGAAAAAACCTATACGAAAAGAGAAGACAAGGACTATTTTAAACGTAGAATGATATAGTCAGAGAAGTTAAGTTTATTTAAATCATCAATAAGATTACCCGCATCGTGTCTTAATTTCCTGACTCGGTAAACAACCTCAGATCATGCACTTCTAGTTTTTGGTGTTTCTGAGTATTTAGATTTCTATGTTGTGTTATGTACACTACTAATTTCATTTGTTTGTTTGTCTTTTTTTCTATTTTAGTCATGGCGTTGTTAGCTTATTTTCGTTCTATGAGTTTGAATGTTGCTATGGTATCTTTTGCCCTCCTTTTGGTACAACAATTTTCCGGAAAATATCCAATAAGTATACTAAGTTCTTTTATATTTCGAGGTTCAGGGTACTCATGTGCTGCCTAAACGCAGTCTGCAGATGGCAATATTTCATCTTTCGAAATCAGATGACTTAAAAAAATACCGCATTATTGTGGCACAAAAGAATACCCTTTCGGTCCAAGCTTCAACCCTGCATCACTAAAACGACTAAGTATTTCATCTAAATCAGAAATGTTCTAGTAGTATTTGTATTTTTATCCATCTGATGAGTTAAGCCTTTTTCAACTGATTTTTATAGTTCGTTCTTATGTTGTACTGGTACACTACTGTCACAGGTGAGGGGATGGTTGGGATCCTGCTTACGTGTTTAACCCCACCACATTCTCTATGTTTGTGCCTGGCCCAAGTCAGGAGCCTATAATTCAGTGGTTGTCATTTGTTTATGTGTTGCTTTTTTGTTTTTCGTTCATTTTTTGTACATAAATTAGGCCGCTGATGTTCTCGTTTAAATTGTTTTATATTGCCATTTCTGGGACTTTAATAGCTGACTATGCGGTATGGGCTTTGTTCATTGTTGCAGGTCGTCCGGTGACCCATAGCTGTAAATTTCTGTGTCATGTTTGGTCTCGTTGGCAATCATACTGTATCTTCTTTTTTATATGATCAAAAGATTGAGGAACATATTAAACATCATCTTAATCACATAAACAAGATCTGAATTTAAGTCCATGTAACACAATCACAATGTCAATGAATTCATTTATAAAGACGGAACAGAAAACAAAATATAAAACTAAAAATGTCATAACATCAGCCGTCAAAAGTAGTTGAGGTCCTTCACCAGGACGAAATCGTTTCTAAAATTCAATTTTACTGCTCAAAATATATTTGTATGTGACTACCTGAGTTTAATTTTGCATTTTGACCATGGTGATTTTTTTAAATATAAAAGTTTTGGTGCAAAAGAATTGATTTTTAGATAGTGAATGTATAATATAGCCTTCCAAGTGGGTTTAAATGAAAAGTTTTTTATGCCATGTTTCTGTTTGATAGTCTGTTTTTATATCGTTCCGCCCATAGGTCCAGAAATTATTGTGCTTTTAAACAAAGATTTGACTTTCGATCTTTTCAATTCAATTTTATGGAAAAACGAGCAGAAATGGATTCGGGAAAGGTATCACTCTATCACAGGTTCAATCCACCATTTTCTACATTTGAAAATGCCTGTACCAAGTCAGGAATATTACAGTTCTTGTCCATTCGTATTTGATGCGTTTTGTAATTTGATTTTGCCATGTGATTATGGACTTTCCGAATTGATTTTCCTCTGAGTTCAGTATTTTTGTGATTTTACTTTCTAATTGATTGAAAAATTCCTTTGGACCAAATTGTTAAGACTTTTGACTTTTGAGGCATTGGTAGAAAGGAAGAGTAAATGGGTGGTTAAAAATTATAAGTGTCAAGTATTTTGTTTTTCTTACTGTGTAAACTGCTACCTTTACGTGTGGCGGGGAAAAGAGAAAGAATGCTAATGAAATATAGATAATTGTACTATGTACACATATCATCCAGGAGCACCACTATGATTCCGGTTCGATATCTACTGAACTACGTTTCAAACAATCATATTCAAGTAAAGTATATATAACATTTGACCCAATTGGCCGTTCCAGAATCTAAAGCATCATGGGTAATTTCATTGTTCGTACCCCAAAGTGAAAATAACGTTACGTCATTGGTTGAATTTCCATTGTTTATAACGTTTTAAACCAATCAAAACGCTTTGATGTACGCTTTTGAAAATATTACCCAGGATGCATTAGATTATGAAACGACCAATTGGAAAAAAGTGCTGAATTAAGGAGGGAATTTCGATGGACATCAGTTGAATTTATATGTTGAATGCGATTGTTTTAGCACGGAATGTTGTATTTTGTTGTCTTGCCATTTTGTAAAATCAAGCTCATATTAAACTATTGAGTTGAAATACGACTCCAACTAAATTCTAAGACGGTTTTTACCAAATCCCTTTTCACATCGACCCTTAAACTACAATTCAGTTTGGATGTAAATATAAAAGTCTATTAAAAATAAAAACAAGATAACACGGCATGTGCTATAATAGCACGATAACACAATGTGTTGTTAAAATACGATTACACGATGTGTTGTAAAGACACGATTACACTATGTGTTGTAAAAGAAAGATGACACGGAATAGTTTAGTGTATGGCAATCAGACCGCTATTCAACGGAAAAAAAAGGTTCACATACGAAGTTCAGCAAAACACAGACTATTTAAACAAATCTATAATATAATAATATATATATATACTTACAATTGAGTAAAAATAAAGTCGCTAAAGAAAAACGTTTGATATAATAATAACACATCCCCGGATTTATCTTTTTCGATATCTTTTCGGGACATCCAATAGACAACTTTCGAGTTCGGTGCATTTCCGTCAAAAACTCTGGTTTTAGTGAACGTCATTTGTGCGTTTAGGGGCGTCGTCACTTCCATTCCAATGTTGAGCGAGTGGTTAGAAAACTATAATTCTATATTGTACGAATTATTCGGCAAATTGAATTCTCAAAATTGACAATCAGCATTGCTGTTATTAGGGAATTGTCATAATGTACCTACAGAACAACCATTATTTCTAGTTTATCCTGCACAATGACGATCACTAAGACGCTTGATGAACGTAAATAGTGCAGGGATACAGGCGACCCCCTCTATCTGGTAAATGACGTCATAAAGGCGCGTATAATTGACGAGTGTTTGCCGGTGACGAATGAACTCGAAAGTGGTCTATTAAAAATGCATTGGTTATATATATGGTAGCAATAGGAATTTCAGGTATTCCGTCGGTTGTAAACTTTAATCTTTAGTATTAAAATAAACATAACGCTTTTATATACTTTACATTTTAAACAATAGTATTTTGATAATGTTAACAAAATTTAAAGATTCATATTATAAGAAGAAAGTTTAATCATATAACGAAGTATTCTCTTTATTTTTGATACCCGGAGGCTATTTGAATACAGCATATAATACGATCGTTAGTCAAACCCTTAACAGTGATTATAAACAAACCCTATACTTACAATTGAGTAAAAATAAAGTCACCAAAGAAAAACGTTTGATTTGAAAATAACACGTCCCCGGACTCATCTTTTTCGATATCTTTTCGACACATTCATAAGCTGCATTGAGCATATATTAATTATATGGTAGGAATTTCATGATTGCCGTCGGGTTAACTTTAATCTTTAATAATTTTTATTTACAATAAGCTTAGACTGAGAATACGTGATTTTAATAACAATAGTATTTTGATAAGGTAAACGATACTAAATATTGCTATTATATAGAAAAGGTTTAAACGATTTCACTAAGTGTTCTCGCTATTGTTTTTAAACTCAAATCGATCTATCAATGCGGTTTGTTTTGAATGTTTATTTGTTTCATGACTTGATTTGGCAGCAAGTCAACATTGTGAATTGATTTGACCATGCCATGGACATGTGTTGTGCTTACATAAGCTATTGAGCAACTTACTGTGTCCTACATATTACCACGAACGATTTATTGTGGTCTAAATAGTACATCGGACGGTAAGGTGTGTACTACATGGTGTCCCAAACGGTCTATTGTGTCACAAATAGTGTCCCAAACCTATATTGAATCATACATAGTGCCCCAAGCGGTCTAGTAAATCCCATATAATGAACCGAACATTCTATTATTATAAAAATAAGAGGAATTTGTTAATGAGATAACTTATATAGTGCACCGACGGATCCAATGTGTCTTTCATAGTGCACCGACTGATCCAATGTGTCTTTTATAGTGCACCGACTGATCCAATGTGTCTTGCATAGTGCACCGACCGATCCAATGTGTATAGTTCACCGACCGATCCAATGTGTCTAACATTGTGCCCGAACGGTCTGTTGTGACCTACAGAGTGCACTGTACGGCCAATTTTGTTCTCCATAGTCCAATGAACGATATGTTGTGACCTACAGAGTGCACTGTATAGCCTATCTTGTTCTCCATCGTCCAACGAACGGTCTGATGTGACCTACAGAGTGCACTGTACGGCCCATCTTGTTCTCCAAAGACCAACGAACGGTCTGTTGTGACATACCGAGTGCACTGTACGACCCATCTTGTTCTCCATAGACATACAGAGTGCACTGTATGGTCCATCTTGTTCTCCATTGTCAAACGAACGGTCTGTTGTGACATACAGAGTACAATGAACGGCCCATCATGTTCTCCATAGTCCAACGAACGGTCTGTTGTGACCTACAGAGTGCACTGTATAGCCTATCTTGTTCTCCATCGTCCAACGAACGGTCTGTTGTGACCTACAGAGTGCACTGTACGGCCCATCTTGTTCTCCATAGACCAACGAACGGTCTGTTGTGACATACAGAGTGCACTGTACGGCCCATCTTGTTCTCCATAGTCTCAAAATTCGTATTTGTGGCCGTATTTTCCTTTTAGAAAGAAAGACCTAACTTTTTTGTTTTAAAAGATAAACACAAATTGTTTTTTGTTAAATAATTTGTAATTTCTGTATTTTAGAAGTATTCTAAAAATTTATGCCTTTTTTGTTCAGAAATAACTCATATTTATCAAATGGTCATGAATTGAGAGAAAAACAGTAATTTTTTGCTGTACATTTATCAAAATTAAAACAATTGCAATATTTACAATTTTATAAAATTTGATCCACATAATATCCCTGCAAAATGAAACAAAATGTCGGTTTAAAAAATGGGGGTCCATGAACTCGTTTTCGATGTACAGATTTGTACATATTTTGTGGTTTTTCTATATTGATATGTACATGTTATAAACTATTATAGGTGTTTTGTCTTAATAAAATTAACGGATGTCATTTAAGAATAAAAATAGTGAGTAATATGTGTAAATTGATAACACAATTAAACATGGTAAAGACTTGAATATGCATATTTCATCATGTCAATTTATAATATTGATTTAAGAGCCAAATTGGAAATAATTTTAAACTCTCGAATCACGAAAAAAACCCAATTAAAATGCAATGTGTATCATTTATGTCATATCATTGGTAGAAATGTGTGAGAAACGGGAAATATCATGATGATGTGATTTCTTCATTGACTCAACACACAATATTAAACGGAAATATTCGTAAAAATGGTCTCAAACCTATGACGTCGAAATTAATTCGAAATTATTCAACTTTCTAATTTTTCTAACGAAAAACCCAGCTTTACTATTTGAATCACTTTTTCATGTCTAAAACAAAAGAAAACTGTTTTTTTCCAAGTGATCATTTTATTTACCTTTTTATGTTTTGTGTAGTAATTTGAATAATTAATGTTATTCTTTGTTAGCTGCGGAACCCTCATGGTCCTTACGGTATTTACAATTTGCAGGCCATTGTATATAATATAATAATGACCATAAGAGCTACAGTTCAGCAGGTAATTCTACAGCTTCAAGACAATACAGATTTTATGTATCAAAACAATATGTTGCATGATTCTTATTCATTTTATTGTGTTCACATTCAAGGTGGGCAAATTGCTTAGAAACAAAATGTTTTAAGTGTTAACAAGAGCGAAAACAGCATTATTGCATCATTGAAAAAAGTCTTCATGGTAGTTGTGACTGACACAATTAATTACCCACAGCATAATGAATTTGTCTCTCCTCTTGGTGCACCTGGACGCCCGCTTCTACCTTTCCAATGTGTCAGGTTGAAGATTTCTATAGTTAAGTCTTCATTACTGATACCTTTTACCTGTGACAACCTGTGACATTCCAGTTTGCAATTGTTCGAGTATTGCCGATTGATACCTTCTAATTTGCCACCACCCCTTTCCCCGTTGCCCTCTGCGCCCACTTTTATCCTTTCTCTGGTAACAAGCATCGGGATGAAATTTCACCTTAATTCAAACTATAAAATCTCTGTTTTGCCTTTTTCTACTCTATTCGGTACTCCCTTCTTTATTCGTTTATTCTGACTTTTATTTTTACATAAATTGTTATCCTGCCTTTTTTGCCAAAGATTTTCATCCTGCCTTTTAAAAAAAGAAGAACTCATGTCCTACCATTTTTGTTTTTACAAATTTCATCCTAGCCCCCATAACAATCAAATGATAGCTCCATAATCATGAAATGCAACCATACCCTCAGTTTAATGCTATGTTATTAATAACGACGAAGTACTGAACTGAACATCCCCCCCCCCCCCCATTAGTCTTTGTTACATTTGCACTTTTCAAAAAAATGTGCATAATTTATCTTTGTTTCAAATAAAGAAATACTTGGCATGTGTAATATAAGGTTTTATCCTGTCCAGTACTTTAGAAAAAAAAATCACATAACATTTCATTACATATAAGAAAATAAACATCACTGGATGTTAATCAATCAAATGTTTCCCATTTTCTAACCTGTGAACAAGCTTTAAGTTACAATGTAACCTCAAGTTTCCAAAATATTCTATAGAAACCCCGAATAAAAAGATAATGGTGCTTTGAAATACCCAAGATATATGTTTAGATCAACGCGCTTAACAACCTAGCACTGTTCACTTATGACGAATAAGAATGTTAATCTGAGAATACCGCACAATGGTACATGTGTTGTGGTAAAGTATCTTTTTATATTTGACATTTTGTCATTTTTCTCCTTTAAGTCAACAAATATTGACTAATATATATTCACGAATTGTTTTCGTATTAATTCGACAAAATAAAAATAACAAATATTTGAAGAATGTGTGTTTGTTAGTGATTTGTTTGGATTTGTATTCAATTGATTTTTGTGCGAAGAGTAGAGAAAATTGGTTATTTGGAATTCTCATGACATGCCTCGCTCTCAAAAATAAACAGAATCATTTTGTTTACCTATGTGGAAGGTGTGCTGTGTAATGACTTAAGTAAACATTTGACAAAAGGAAGTCTTTTTCAACATTTAAAAGAAATAGTATTATTCTAGCCTGATTTACTTGATAGCACAATTTCATTCGTCACAACTCGGCCAATTCCGTACCTTTATCGATATCGGATTCACCCGAACATTGCCGATTGGGAACGATTTCTCCATTCTTTTTGCTCCAATCAGAATGAACTACACATATTGTCTGCACGTCTGCAAATATTTCCACATTTTTCTCATCTATTATTGTATAAAAAAAAACCTGCATCTTTGGTCAGCCTCTTGATGAGTTGTAATATGGGTCTATTATATTTTCCTATGTGATATAGTTTTTACCAATTTTTGCAGGCCATACATGTACATGTGATGTATGGTAACATATAGTGCATATAGTACGCCTATGGAACCGTCTCATTCTTATGGACGACGAGAGACTCACGAAAAAAGTTTTCGAGTGGGAGTATAAGAATAATGGATTATGGTGCACACAAGTTATGGACATCTTTAATAAACTTGGTTTACATTGTAAGTAACCTCTATGAAACAAAACAAATAGTGGACATACAAGAAGCCAAAGAAAAACTTTTATGTTATACTGAAAGTGAATGGAAATACAAATCTGCTTTATCATCGAAACTACGAACATTTGTGACCTTCAAAGAAAATTACGAACTAGAACAGTATATTACATCAAATCTGTCTAAACAAGAACGATCGGCTCTTTCCCAATTAAGATGTGGAATTCTTCCTATACGCATTGAGACCGGAAGGTTCCGTAACGAAGCGCTACCAGACCGAATATGTGTACTGTGTGAAAAGCAAGAGGTCGAAGATGAAAAACATTTTATGTTAAACTGTCCATGTTATGACAAACTTAGACTAAGATTTCTACCTATGGCCGCATTAGACAATTTAAGTGACAACAGCGAAAAACTTATCCATTTATTGAAATACTATCAAATTCAAACTGCAAAATTTGTAAATTCAGCTTTCATTCATAGAAAAAAACAACTTTACGTCTAATTCTGTATTTTTATTTTGTAAACTTTTACGTTTTCGGATACGATATTATATTGCTAAAGTGACATATAGGTCCAATGGGCCGGGTGTAAATATCAAATTGCTATGTATATAATTGTATAAATGTATGTTCTGATACACATGTCACTATAATAAATAATTACGTACTTACTTACTTACTATAGTGGCAAAAAAGGCAACAGTAGTTTACCACTATTCTAAGTTCATAAATCGATTGAGAAAAAAACAAAAACAAATCCGGATTGCAAACTAAAACTGAGGGAAACGCATCAAATATAAGAGGAGAACAACGACACAACAGAAACATAACATTGAAATGTAACCACAGAAACGAACTATAATGTAACTAGGGCCATTTTCCTGACTTGGTTCGGGACATTTTTGGAAAAAAAAATGGTGGGCTAACATCTACGTTATTTCGTATCTGGACCGGTATGCATACAACCACTAAAGTTAAGAAATCCAATCATAGTACTATAATTCATCGTATTAGAACATGTATAAAAGCTAGTCCGTCTGTTCGGAACAAGTCTTAATTTTTAAAAGTAGTTTTATACATACAGGCCAGGTATATGGTTGTCTAAATGGAAATCATATCCACATCTCTATTTTATTTAGTTGTAGATAGGAAGAAAATATTTCAACTAATTCTTGTTGTCAAGATTTATAATTTCTGACAAAACAACTGACATAATGTACGAATTTCTGCTTTTTTAAAGAATTCTCACAGACTTCTGCTTAAGGATGTACTTAGGTGAGGTTAGGTGAAAATTAATAAATTAAGAAGTTAAAATTGATACCATAAGCTGGTAGAGCATCAGTGAAGGATAAAAATAAGCAAAAAATATTGATAGGTCATGGACCTCCTTTTCGAGATATTTGAGATTTAAAATATGGCGGGAAAAGGCTGACTTGGACTTTTTCCTTATATTTGCATTGGTATTATAAGGTCTCAAAACAAAAGAACAAAAATTACGAATCTTCTAAAATTTTGGGAATTGACCTTTCATGAGCTATTAAGTCTTATATGAAAAAATAAATGGGTGTTATGGGGCAAAATATTTTACATTGTTTTGTATGGAAAAACACCAAGGAGTCCGAACATTTGACACAGATTTCAAAACCTCACCTAAGTACATCCTTAAGAATGCTCGTCGTCTTGTTTTAGAATTTAAGAATCTTCTAATCTATGTAGTGTCATAGAGAATCTTACCCTCTAACCCCTTCTATTCTTTTCATAATTTTATAACATATAGTTTAAAAAGTCACTTTTGAAACTTTTATAAACTCCTTGAATTTAAGGCTGTATATGTTAAATGTATGAAAAATCTAGAGAACAACATTTCCTGCCAAATGTTCAATGGTTTTATTTCCTTCATTGATAAGTTATTGATTTGTAATAGTGTTTTAAGGTGGTACCTAACACTACAGGGATATAACTCTGTAAAATTAGCAAAACGTTTTAATCACGTTGTATTGTTAAGGTAATATTAAGCTTCCCAATGATCAAAATTAATGTTTCTCAAACTGCTATATAATCAACAATAACTTTTCTGTCAAAATGGCTGGTTAAAATGTTTTGAAAATTTTATATTTCTGTCAAAGGGTCAAAGTGAATATTTTTCTCAACATTTAATGAAAATCAAATGAGCAAAATTAATTTAAGTCACAGTGTTAGGTACCACCTTAAAAAGTTTATTATTTTGAAACAAAGTAACGAACAGCCTTAATTGTTTGTTATGACGAAGAGACATCTGGATTCATTCTGATCAACTGTCATCTTGTCCATATATAATATATCCAGCAAGCAAAGTGACCATCATAATTGTTGTGATGACAATTACAAAAATCATATAGACGATGAAAAAGAATTCATCCCAAATTCTGCTTATTTCGTTCCATGTCAGCTCCGGGTTATCATCTAATTTTATTTTGCACGCCGCATTCTCCATTAGATCGACGGTGCTTACAGGTTTTGATTTCAGGAAATTTACCTTTGTTGATTTTTTATCATTTCGTCTCCAGCAGTTTAGGAACTTTTGAAAACCAGAAGTTGTAGACAAAAGCCATTTTGGTACAGGGTCTTGTGAAGACTCGTGGTGACATTTAAGTATAAACAGAGTAATTGGAATAGAGAGAATTCCTGCTATCAGCACCAGTAAATTGTAAAGACCTGAAAATAAACACTAACATCTTTAAGTCTTATGTTGTAATAAATTATACTTTCTTGACAGATTCTGCACACCTAAACTGATGTACGCTAGAGCAATATTGTCTGAGGTTTGCAACTATAGTTGTGTAAAAAGCCATTGTCCTCCTAATATTGTCCAAGTCAACAAAGAACAATCAATACAATATAATACAGTTGATATCCATTGTCCTTCTATTGTCCAAGTCAACAAAGAACAATCAATACAATATAATACAGTTGATATCCATTGTCCTTCTATTGTCCAAGTCAACAAAGAACAATCAATACAATATAATACAGTTGATATCCATTGTCCTTCTATTGTCCAAGTCAACAAAGAACAATCAATACAATATAATACAGTTGATATCCATTGTCCTTCTATTGTCCAAGTCAACAAAGAACAATCAATACAATATAATACAGTTGATATCCATTGTCCTTCTATTGTCCAAGTCAATAAAGAACAATCAATACAATATAATACAGTTGATATCCATTGTCCTTCTATTGTCCAAGTCAATAAAGAACAATCAATACAATATAATACAGTTGTTATCCATTGTCCTTCTATTGTCCAAGTCAATAAAGAACAATCAATACAATATAATACAGTTGATATCCATTGTCCTTCTATTGTCCAAGTCAACAAAGAACAATCATTACAATACAATAATTACATATTGATGTATTTTTCATTACAAAACGTTATTTTGATTGGCTAACTGCACATCTCGCGTTATTCCTTAAGCAATTCCATTACACGATAAAATTTACCATTCATGATGACACGAGGTGAATTAAATAAAAACTTGATAAAAATCGTGTTTTCATGATCCTAGCCAAAAAATGTAATTATAAGTTTTGAATGCTTCTTTTTGTAACTTCACAGGGTTGTAAAAGCGTTGACCGTGCGCACATTTACAAAATGTACTTCGTTCAACGCTTTTACACTCCAATAAAAAAAAAGCATTAAATTCTTAAATACAATACAGTTAACTTGGTAATGTCACGGGTGTCGTCCGGTTTATCGAGATAATTGATCATGAAAGAATACCTTACAGTGGTCAAGCATTGCGTTTGGATCGTGAATGATCTGGGACCGGATCGTGAATGTAATCAAATGTAAATTCTACCTCAAAATATGTGAAAAGTATGGTGGCCGGTTAAAGCCATTTCGCGTTTTCGCCCTTCATATTCTATAGGGCGAAAACGCCAAATCGCGAAGTCGAAAACGCTAACACGCGAAACATTTTTTCTTTCCGATTTCGCGTTTTCGCGTTTTCGACCTCGCGATATCGCGTTTTCGTGTTTTCGACTTCGCGATATCGCGATTTCGCGTTTTCGCGTTGAGGCGTCCTTCAACTGGCCCTCAAACAAATAATTTTACTAGTTCAGTGATAATGGACGTCATACTAAACTCCGAATTACACACAAGAAACTTAAATTAAAAATTATACAAGACTAACAAAGGCCAGAGGCTCCTGACTTGGGACAGGCGCAAAAATACCCTTTACCTCGAAACTTTAAACGTGTCTAGAAAAGTTGATTTCCAAAATAGAAGGACCCCATCGAGCGCAAATTGTCGATAAAAGGTAAATATGCAAAATTCAATCAACTTACTGAGAACAGATACATGTACCGACGTTGTCGGCATATTATCCGCAACTAAAGTAAGGTATACGGCGTACGCCAACATCACAGTCAGACAATATCCAATCTTTTCACCGGAATCGACTGCTACCTTGAAAACAAAACTGGTCAGAATGGCTATCCCGATCACTGGTAAAATAATGTTCATTACCATAAAACCAGGTCGACGAACAAATTTGAATTCCAGCTTAGCCATATCGAAAGGATTTCGATCCCTATACTCAGTGAAGACGGAAGTTTCGTAGCCTGCGTACACCCATTCCCCGTTCTCACTGAAGAAATCCATGATAACTGGGTTGGTGTTAAACACTATAGTGACATCGGTATTCGAATAAGACCAACTAGATAGTATAACGGAACATTTCTGTGCATCAAAAGGATAATATGTTATGTCACTATCGCAATGTGTTGTTAGCAACTTCATCTGCACCCAACTGACCTCGCCATCCTTCAAAATTTTCATCATATTCACATCATCGTCTATAATACTAAGGTCTCCGACTCTGTAAAGAGATATAAGATCAGAAGTTAAGGAGGTACATAACACTGCAGGGAGATAACTATGTAAGGAGATATAAGATCAAAAGTTAAGGTTGTACATAAAACTACAGGGAAATAACTCTGTAAAGAGATATAAGATCAAAAGTTAAGGAGGTATATAACACTACAGGGAAATAACTCTGTAAAGAGATATAAGATCAGAAGTTAAGGAGGTACATAACACTACAGGGAAATAACTCTGTAAAGAGATATAAGATCAGAAGTTAAGGAGGTATATAACACTACAGGGAAATAACTCTGTAAAGAGATATAAGATCAAAAGTTAAGGAGGTACATAACACTACAGGGAAATAACTCTGTAAAGAGATATAAAATCAAAAGTTAAGGAGGTACATAAAACTACAGGGAAATAACTCTGTAAAGAGATATAAGATCAAAAGTTAAGGAGGTACATAAAACTACAGGGAAATAACTCTGTAAAGAGATATAAAATCAAAAGTTAAGGGTGTACATAACACTGCAGGGAGATAACTCTGTAAAGAAATATAGATAAAAAGGTAACTCAACCACTTTTTACAGATATTTTGCTGAAAAAATATCACCAATCTTATAAATTTGCATGAATTGAATACTAGTATCGCTATTTAGTGCATTTTTCCTATCATACTATTCGATAGAGATGGAAAATTATCGCTAGAAACTAAGGAGGCACGTGGCGTTGCTAATGAAATTGAAATGAAATTGACACCGTCGTCATAGGTAAAATAACGATAAATATACAATATACAATATTAGGTCAATGAAAGAAATATATAAACTTTTTTGTATGAGGCTTAGAAACTGGGGAAGAGCGAGGTTCTATCGAACCCTTCCCCAGTTTTGCGCCGAGTACAAAAAAGTTTATATTTTTATGACATTGCCCTTATATTGTTTTTATACTGCATCTTGAACTAAAACATTGATAGCTTTTTAAATTGTAACACAAATGTCAAACTTATATGCATCCCTTATTGAACCCCTGATTGTGTAGAAAGTGTTTCATGATGAAATTGACATTATACAAAATATAGCTATGTTACTATATTTAGGAAATAAACACCACAACAGATTATCATTGGTCATCTCAACTCGATTGCTTTTCTCGGGCTCAAACAAGAAAATCAATCTCGTTGAGATGATCAACGATAATCTATAAAGGTTCCAACTCTGTAAAAAGATATAAGATTACAAGTTAACTCAACCACTTTTTACAGATACTTAAGTTTGCTGAGAAAATATCACCAATCTTATAAATTATAAGAAGATGTGGTATGATTGCCAATGGGACAACTCTACAAGAGACCAAAATGACACAAAAATTAACAACAAAAGGTCAACCGTACGGCCTTCAACAATGAGCAACGCCTATACCGCATAGGCAGCTATAAAAAACTCTGAAATGACAATGTAAAACTAACGGCCCAATTTATGTACAACAAGAATGTGTCCCAAGTACACGGATGCTCCATCCGCACTATCATTTTCTATGTTCAGTTAACCGTGAAAATGGGATAAAATCTCTAATTTGTCATTTTAAAATCAGAAAGATCATACCATAGGTAACATGTGTACTAAGTTTCAAGTTAATTGGAAATCGATTTCATAACAAAAAACTACCTCGACCAAAAACTTTAACCTGAAGTGGGACAGAGGGACGAGTGGACGAACAGACCGAAAGGCCCGAAGCACAGACCAAAAAAATGTCCATAAATGAGGCATAACAAATGAACGAAACAAGACCCTTTGGTTGAAAACATCACAATATATAACCATTAAAAAATGTGGGCCAAAGTGGCCAAGTGGCCAGTATAATTTGTTAGTCTTTAGTCTTTTGTTATCAATATAGCCAGTCAACATTTAGGTTAAGAGTACAGAAACACCAACCATGGATGCACAATATTCCAATCTTAATTGACTAGGATTGGCCAACTCCCTATCAAAGGCTGAAGTTTTGTTTGAATTATTATCTGCGGTCCTTATCCAATATATCCTCATTTTCCAATGTGATCTAAATTTGCAGATCTTCATCCTAAATGTACTCTTACAGTACCTACCTGTTGTATTTATTGTTAATGAATCATGTAAAACTTATATTTCAATACTCTCGGGCAAAGTAGCCCTTTCATGGATTTTTATATGTTCAACTTTCCTTTTGGCCAAACACCTTCAATAGTGTCGGTTTTTATATTTACTTGACTTTCAAATATTCAGTTTTCAGCGTTCCGTAGGTAAATGCTTTACTTAAAATTCAGCGTTTTACATTGTCCTGGTTTTTCGAGAGCAACCTCCATTGTGCAAAGAGCGTGACAATCTTTTTACACGCCCATTCTTACTGGACGTATAAACTGCGTACTTGCCCAAAGTTGATTGTGTAAGATAACTTCAACTCGCGCAAATAATAAAGATGGAACTATCGGCCCCTGATACAAAAATGTCCCGTTTCCCTTTAGTCATTATTTAAAAACAGAGGTGTATTTTGGGGGCGCTGACACTTAACGGAGCTACATATATATATCGTCCCAAATATAATATATATATACAAAAACGAACTTAAGAATTTATAAATTTTAATAATTTGGTGAAAATTCTAAAATGTCAAAGATTTTTAAAAATTTTAAATTTCGATATTTTAAAACTTTGATTAAAATTTGAAAGTTTTTTCAAATTTTGAATTGATAATTGTTACACGGACCCGCCATGTAAAATCAGAAGTACTGAAGATATAGGGTATTTACTTACGAGTTCGCTATAAATAATGTTGGTCTCCATGTGTAGTCAGACGTACTGAAGATGTAAGATATTGAACTATATGTAGGGTCAGTATCCCAGGCTAATCTTGTATCGTCCCAATTCTGTAATATAAAATGCAAACACTATTTTTAATATGAAATGCGTGCGACTTGTATGTTTGTACTTCTCAATGGTATCTCGGTATGTATAACATACCTACAAGAGCAACTATTATGTTACCCTTACAGACTATGTCTTTCAATTGAAATGTGCAAGGTGCTTAAATGGATAACTTACTTAAGTTTTAAAACAACTTAGATTTAAAACATCTTATCAACCATTTAAAACAACTTAGATTTAAAACATCTTATCAACCATTTAAAACAACTTAGATTTAAAACATCTTATCAACCATTTAAAACAACTTAGATTTAAAACATCTTATCAACCATTTAAAACAACACACCACGTGTTCAATACAAAGCACCAAGTGTTTAAAACAACGTATGAAGTATTTAAGTAAAAAAATTCTGAAAACTTTACAAATATTTCTGAAAACTTTACAAATATTTCTGAAAACTTTACAAATATTTCTGAAAACTTCACAAATATTTATGAAAACTTACCAATTGAAAATATCCTGTCATCGACATTGATTGATCTTTAATACTCTAAAAAGTAATAAAAATCATAAAGTTATTTAACAATTTTCTTAAGGAGGTTCGCTACTCAGTTCAAAATAACAAGCTTTTTATAACGCTAGTATATATTGATAGGGAATTATTGAAGGAACCAAAAGAGCAAATAGAATATATAGGTCAATGTGCTTGTTTTAGAGAAATTAGCCATTGCAATTTTGTCGGGAATATGTTCTCTCTTGACTTTTCATTGACAAGTTTAAGTTCCCAACAACTATTAAAAAAATAACAAAGATTTATAAGACTTTAGATGGCTTATAATTATACATGTTAAAGATTTTTAAAAAGAAAAATGGGGGTCAATGGGCAAAATTATTTAAGGCATTCAAATGGATAAAACCAGAGGATTCCGAAAATCTGACAAAAATTCCAAAAGGCAGGAGGTGCTAATTGTGTTGTTCGTTTTGCTCCTTCCGGGACAGATGAACTAATTCTTCTTCGTTGCTGTTAATTTGCTCCTTCTGAAACATGAGCTCATGTGAGTACAAACGCAGTGATACGTCTAATTCGGTACTTCGCATTCGATAAAAATAGGATGCTTACGGGAATGTTGTTACGATAATTGTAACGTATCTGTCGTCATGATATTCAATGATGGCGTCTATTAAAAGAAACATATTTTGCAAACGTTTGTACTACGGATACCGTTGTTGTCTTTTGAATTGTACTTTTAGCATAATTATTTTGATTATGATAAGATTAGGAAGAAACCAAGTCATTTGTGAGTAATAGGCCAAGACCACAGCAGCTATTTATAGATTAGAATTTAAGCAATAGTAGCGTTTGCAGATGATATATTTATTACCAAGTCAGGATAATGACAGTTTTTTAACGATACGTTTGATGTGTTTAACTTTTTAATTTTGCCATTTGATAACAGCGGAGTTACTGCGTTAAGGACCCTCTTCAGTCCCTATAAAGAAATAGTTCTTTTTTTTTTGTAAATATAAAAAAAAATGCTTACCAGAGAGTTGAGAGCTGTCGGGGTGCATGTCAATCCTAATACTTACCAGAGAGTTGAGAGCTGTCGGGGTGCAGGTCAATCTTAATACTTACCAGATAGTTAAGAGCTGTCGGGATAAAGGTCAATACTAACACTTACCAGAGAGTTCACAGCTGTCGGGGTAAAGGTCAATCCTAATACTTACCAGATAGTTAAGAGCTGTCGGGTGCAGGTCAATCTTAATACTTACCAGAGAGTTAAGAGCTGTCGGGATAAAGGTCAATCTTAATACTTACCAGAGAGTTAGGAGCTGTCTGGGTAAAGGTCAATCCTAACACTTACCAGAGAATTGAGAGCTGTCGGGGTAAAGGTCAATACTAACACTTACCAGAGAGTTAAGAGCTGTCGGGGTGAAGGTCAATCTTAATACTTACCAGAGAGTTGAGAGCTGTCGGGGTGAAGGTCAATCCTAATACTTAGCAGATAGTTAAGAGCTGTCGGGGTGCAGGTCAATCTTAATACTTACCAGATAGTTAAGAGCTGTCGGGGTAAAGGTCAATACTAACACTTACCAGAGAGTTATGAGCGGTCGAGGTAAAGGTCAATCCTAACACTTACCAGATAGTTAAGAGCTGTCGGGTTGCAGGTCAATCTTAATACTTACCAGAGAGTTAAGAGCTGTCGGGGTAAAGGTCAATCTTAATACTTACCAGAGAGTTAAGAGCTGTCGGGGTAAAGGTCAATCCTAACACTTACCAGAGAGTTGAGAGCTGTCGGGGTAAAGGTCAATCCGAACACTTACCAGAGAGTTGAGAGCTGTCGGGGTAAAGGTCAATCCTAATACTTACCAGAGAGTTAAGAGCTGTCGGGGTGAAGGTCAATCATAATACTCACCAGATAGTTAAGAGCTGTCGGGGTGAAGGTTAATCTTAATACTTACCAGACAGTTAAGAGCTGTCGTGGTGAAGGTCAATCCTTATACCTACCAGAGAGTTAAGAGCTGCCGGGGTGAAGGTCAATCCTAATACTAACCAGATAATTAAGAGCTGTCGGGGTGAAGGTCAATCTTAATACTTACCAATGATTTGAGAGCTGTTGGGGTGAAGGCCAATCCTAATACTTACAGAGAGTTGAGAACTGTCAGGATGCAGGTCAATCTTAATACTTACCAGAGAGTTAAGAGTTGTCGGAGTAAAGGTCAATACAAACACTTTCCAGAGAGTTCAGAGCTGTTGGGGTAAAGGTCAATCCTAATACTTACCAGATAGTTTAGAGCTGTCGGGGTAAAGGTCAATCTTAATACTTACCAGAGAGTTAAGAGCTGTCGGGGTAAAAGTCAATCCTAACACTTACCAGAGAGGTAAGAGCTGTCGGGTTAAAGGTCAATCCTAACACTTACCAGAGAGTTGAGAGCTGTCGGTGTGAAGGTCAATACTAACACTTACCAGAGAGTTTAGAGCTGTCGGGGTAAAGGTCAAACCTAACACTTACCAAAGAGTTGAGAGCTGTCGGGGTAAAGGTCAATTCTAATACTTACCAGATAGTTAAGAGCTGTCGGGTTAAAGGTCAATCCTAACACTTACCAGAGAGTTGAGAGCTGTCGGGGTTAAGGTCAATCCTAACACTTACCAGAGAGTTAAGAGCTGTCGGGGTTCAGGTCAATCCTAACACTTACCAGAGAGTTGAGAGCTGTCGGGGTAAAGGTCAATCTTGATATTTACCAGATAGTTAAGAGCTGTCGGGGTAAAGGTCAATCCTAATACTTACCAGATAGTTAAGAGCTGTCGGGGTAAAGGTCAATCCTAACACTTACCAGATAGTTAAGAGCTGTCGGGGTGCAGGTCAATCTTAATACTTACCAGATAGTTAAGAGCTGTCGGGGTAAAGGTCAATCCTAATACTTACCAGATAGTTAAGAGCTGTCGGGGTAAAGGTCAATCCTAACACTTACCAGAGAGTTAAGAACTGTCGGTGTGAAGGTCAATACTAACACTTACCAGAGAGTTTAGAGCTGTCGGGGTTAAGGTCAAAGTTACTTCTACTGATGAGTTTGGTCGACTTAACACTTGGTAACTGTTGGTTGTATATAATAATGTCCTTAAGTCATGTTCAAGAATGTACGAGTAGGCATGGACTGTTGGTACATCTGAAACATACAACAGTATAGTAAGAGTATATGAATGAGCTATTAGTTTACCTATATTGTAAGAAAAAAAACCCGACATGGACTATCTAAAACATAAAATGTTATAATCAGAGAAGTAAGTTTGTTTAAATCATCAATAATTTTACCCGGATCGTGTCTAAATTTCCTAGCTCAGTAAACAACATCCGATCACTCCCAGTTTTTGGTGGAGTTCGTGTTTCTTAGTCTTTTTTTTTCTATGTTGTGTCTTGCATACTACTATGTTTGTCTTTTTCTATTTTAGATAATTACATAAACAATATTTGAATTAAAGTCCATGTAACACCCTGTCCATCAACAGTTGAAATGTATTGATTGACGAATTTAGACCCATATGTGGTCTCAAAAATTTATCAATCCCAAAGCATGTGTTAGTTGTCGGAGACTAATATGTATATTATTGACCAAGAAAAAGTCATGTGACCGGAGACTGATAATATGTCTATTTTTATGATTGATTTAAAAAAAGTGACAAGTTCCTATCTACAAATATAAAAAATGTGGTACAGCTTCTTCAATATGTCATTACCATTTCTTCTTGTAATTCTAAATATTTCCCTTTACTATCTGATAAAATAAAAGGTGTCTTATTTAAACTGTTACCAATGTCTCGATGTACATGTAACTTGGCATTGCTCATTATCACACATTCCTTATAGATCTGCATGTTGATGATGTGCAGACGATACTAACACACTGCGCTGCGAGACTAACACACTGCGCTGATTCAGCAATTTGGGTCAAAATTAACACAATTACAATGTCAATTAATTCATTTATAAAGACGGAACAGAAAACAAAATAAAAAATAAAAAATGTCATAAAATCAGCGGGCAATAGTAGTTGAGGTCCTCCACCTGGGGTCCTCCACCTGGACGAAATCGTTTCTAAAATTCAATTTTACTGCCCAAAATATATTTGTGTGTGACAACCTTAGGTAGAAATACACAATTAGAAGTTTAATTTCGAATTTTGGCCATGGTGATTTGCTTTTTTTTTTAGTATAAAAGTTTTTGTACAAAAGAATTGATTTTTAGATAGTGAAAGAATAGTAAAGCCTTCCAAGTGGGTTTATATAAAAAAAGTTTTATATGCCATGTTTCTGTTTGATAGTCCGTATTTTTACATCTTTACCGCCCATAGGTCCAGAAATTATTGTGTTTTTAAACAAAGATTTGACCCTCGATCTATTCAATTCAATTTTATGGAAAAACGAGCAGAAATGTATATGATTTTTTTTTTGGACCTCTTTATAGATAAATGTCTATGGATTCAGGAAAGGTATCACTCTAATTGATTGAAAATTTCCTTTGGACAAAATTGTTTTAGACTTTTGTTGCATTTTTACCCCCCTCCCCCCCCCCTTTTTCGGCTCATTTTTGTATCAAATAAATGCAGATTGTTGCCATGGTTACACCCAAACGAGATTATATTTCACCATTATAACTATTGGAAATGAAATCTATTGACAGATAAATATACACATGTATTATTCAAATATAAAGTCTTATTTGTTAGAAAGGAAGCGTAAAAGGGTGGTTAAAAATTATAAGTGTCGATTATTTTTTTTCCTAACTGTGTAAATTGCTACCTTAACGGTTGGCTGGAAAAAGAGACGGAACGAATGCTAATGAAATATAATACAGAGAATATAGATAATTATACTGTTACAAACACCAGCCCGGAGCACCACTGGGATCCCGGTTCGATATCTACTGAACTACGTTTCGAACAAACATATTCAAATAAAGTACGGTATATAACATTTGGCACAATTATAAAAAGGACTAAATTTAGCAGTGAAATTTCGATGGACACCAGTTGAATTTATATTTGGAATGCGATTGTTTTAGCAGGGAGTGTTGTATTTTGTTTTCTTGTCACTTCGTAAAAATAAAGCTCATATGAAACTATTGAGTTTAATAACGAATCCAACTAAATTCTAGGATGGTTTTACCAAATCCCTTTTCACATCGATCCTTAAGCTGCAATTCAGTTTGGTCTTACACAGTTTGGATGTAAATATAACAGTCTGGTGAAAAATAAGCAAGACAGCACGGTAAATGCTGTAATAGCACGATGACACAATATGTTGTTAAATACGATTACACGACGTGTTGTAAAAACACGATTACACGATGTGTTGTAAAACACGATTACACTATGTGTTGTAAAAGCAAGATGACACGGAATGTGTCGTATATGTCAATCAAATCGCAATTCAACGGAAAAAAAATAAAGGTTCAAATACGGAGTTCAGCAAAACACAGACAATTCACTTTGTACGAAATTATGCATGAAAACCTCAAAACAGTAATTATAAATAAATCGTATACTTACAATTGAGTAAAAATAAAGTCAATAAAGAGACACGTTTGATATGGTAAAAACACATCCCCGGATTTATCTTTTTGGTATCTTTTCGTGACATTCAATTTTGGTCCTCATGCTCTTCAACTTTGTACTTTATTTAGCCTTAACTTTTTTAGATTCGACTGTCACTGATGAGTCTTTTGTAGACGAAACGCGCGTATGGCGTATATTCTAAATTTAGTCCTGATATTTATGATGAGTTTATTTAATGCATTGCTTATATATATGGTAGCAATAGGAATTTCATGTATTCCGTCGGTTGTAAACTTTAATCTTTAGTATTAAAATAAACATAACGCTTTTATATACTTTACATTTTAAACAATAGTATTTTGATAAGGTTAACGAAATTTAAAGATTTATATTATAAGAAGAAAGTTTTAATCATTATACATATCACGAAGTATTCTCTTTATTTTTGATACCCAGAACCGGAGGCTTTGATTACACCGTGTAATACGATGGTTAGTCAAACCCTTAACACAGTGATTATAAACAAACCCTATACTTACAATTTAGTAAAAATAAAGTCGCCAAAGAAAAACGTTTGATTTGAAAAAAACACATCCCAGGATTCATCTTTTTCTATATCTTTTCAACACATTAATGTGCTGCATTGACCATATATGAATTATATGGTAGGAATTTCATAATTGCTGTCGGGTTAACTTTAATCTTTAATAATTTTTATTTACAATAAGCTTAGACTAAGAATACGTGACATTTATAACAATAGTATTTTGATGAGGTTAACGATACTAAAGATTGTTATTATATAGAAAAGGTTTAAACGATTTCACTAAGTGTTGTCGCTATTGTTTTTAAACTTCAATCGAACTATCAATGCGGTTTGTTTTGAATCTTTATTTGTTTCGTGACTTGATTTGGCAGCAAGTCAACATTATGAATTGATTTGACCATGCCATGGACATGTGTTGTGCTTACATAATCTATCGAGCAACTTACTGTGTCCTACATATTACCACGAACGATTTATTGTGGTCTAAATAGTACATCGGACGGTAAGGTGTGTACTACATGGTGTCCCAAACGGTCTTTTGTGTCACAAATAGTGTCCCAAACCTATATTGAATCATACATAGTGCCACAAGCGGTCTAGTAAATCCCATATAATGAACCGAACATTCTATTATTATAAAAATAAGAAGAATTTGTTAATGAGATAACTTATATAGTGCACCGACGGATCCAATGTGTCTTTCATAGTGCACCGACTGATCCAATGTGTCTTTTATAGTGCAGCGACTGATCCAATGTGTCTTTCATAGTGCAGCGACTAATCCAATGTGTCTTTCATAGTGCACCGACCGATCCAATGTGTATAGTTCACCGATCGATCCAATGTGTCTTACATTGTGCCCGAACGGTCTGTTGTGACCTACAGAGTGCACTGTACGGCCCATCTTGTTCTCCATAGTCCAACGAACGGTCTGTTGTGACATATAGAGTGCACTGTACGGACCATGTTGTTCTCCATAGACCAACGAACGGTCTGTTGTGACCTATAGAGTGCACTGTACGGACCATGTTGTTCTCCATAGACCAACGAACGGTCTGTTGTGACATACAGACTGCACTGTACGGCCCATCATGTTCTCCATATATAGTCCAACGAACGGTCTGTTGTGACATATAGAGTGCACTGTACGGACCATGTTGTTCTCCATAGACCAACGAACGGTCTGTTGTGGCATACAGAGTGCACTGTACGGACCATGTTGTTCTCCATAGACCAACGAACGGTCTGTTGTGACATGCAGAGTGTAATGTACAGTCCATCTAGTTCTCCATAGTCCAACGAACGGTCTGTTGTGACATACAGAGTGCATTGTACGGACCATCTTGTTCTCCATAGACCAACGAACGGTCTGTTGTGACATACAGAGTGCACTGTACGGTCCATCTAGTTCTCCATAGTCCAACGAACGGTCTGTTGTGACATACAGAGTGCACTGTACGGACCATGTTGTTCTCCATAGACCAACGAACGGTCTGTTGTGACATACAGAGTGTAATGTACAGTCCATCTAGTTCTCCATAGTCCAACGAACGGTCTGTTGTGACATACAGAGTGCACTGTACAGACCATGTTGTTCTCCATAGACCAACGAACGGTCTGTTGTGACATACAGAGTGTACTGTAATGACCATGTTGTTCTCCATAGTCCAACGAATATTGTATTGTGTTCTCCATTGAGCACCGAACAATATATTGCATCATAAATAGTGCACAGAACGGTCTGTTTTGACCTAGAGAGTGCACTGTACAGTCTGTCTTGTTCTTCATAGCCCAACGAACTTTGTATTGTGTGGTCTCCATAGAGCACCGAACAATATATTGTATCCTACTTTGTGCACCGAATATTTTGTATCCTTTATAGTGAACTGAAGTTCTATTTTATTCTACATATATAGTACACGGAATGTTATTTTTTGTCCTATATAGTGCATAGAACGTTTCATTATATCCTACATATTGCAGCGAGTATTCTATTGTGTCCTGCATGAAGCATAGAACGTTCTTTTGTGTCCTACATAGTGCACGGAACGTTCGATTGTGTTCTACATACATGTATAGTACACCGAACGGTCTTTTGTGTCCAACATAGTGCACGGAACGTTCGATTGTGTTCTACATACAAGTATAGTACACCGAACGGTCTTTTGTGTCCTACATAGTGCACGGAACGTTCGATTGTGTTCTACATACAAGTATAGTACAAGGAACGGTATTTTGTGTCCTACATAGTGCACGGAACGTTCGATTGTGTTCTACATACAAGTATAGTACACCCCACGGCCTTTTGTGTCCTACATAGTGCACGGAACGTTCGATTGTGTTCTACATACAAGTATAGTACACCGAACGGTTTTTTGTGTCCTACATAGTGCACGGATCGATCGATTGTGTTCTACATACAAGTATAGTACACCGAACGGTCTTTTGTGTCCTACATAGTGCACGGAACGTTCGATTGTGTTCTACATACAAGTATAGTACACCGAACGGTCTTTAATGTCCTACATAGTGCACGGAACGTTCGATTGTGTTTTACATACAAGTATAGTACAAGGAACGGTATTTTGTGTCCTACATAGTGCACGGAACGATCGATTGTGTTCTACATTCAAGTATAGTACACCGAACGGTCTTTGTGTCCTACGTAGTGCACGGAACGATCGATTGTGTTCTACATACAAGTATAGGACACCGAACGGTCTCTTGTGTCCTACATATAGTGCACGGAACGATCGATTGTGTCCTACATAGTGCGCGGAACGTTCGATTGTGTTCTACATACAAATATAGTACACCGAACGGTTTTTTGTGTCCTACATAGTGCACGGAACGATAGATTGTGTTTTACATACAAGTATAGTACACCGAACGGTCTTTTGTGTCCTACATAGTGCACGGAACGTTCGATTGTGTTCTACATGCAAGTATAGTACACCGAACGGTCTTTTGTGTTCTGCATAGTGCACGGAACGTTCGATTGTGTTCTACATACAAGTATAGTACTCCAAACGGTCTTTTGTGTCCTACATAGTAAACGGAACGTTCGATTGTGTTCTACATACAAGTATAGTACACCGAACAGTCTTTTGTGTCCTACATAGTGAACGGAATGTTCGATTGTGTTCTACATACAAGTATACATGTAGTACACCGAACGGTCTTTTGTGTCCTACATAGTGCACTGTATACGTACGGTCTGTCTTGATTTCCATAGTCCACCAACCATTTTACATATTGTGTTCTACATAGTATCCCAAACGGTCTGTAAAATCATACATAGTACCCCGAGTAATCTATAATAGATTAAACTTCAATAGGGGGTGGTATGAGGTTTAATTAAGTTTTTCAACGCTATCAATCAAACTAATTTTTTTTCAATATTTACTAGTATTACTGTGATATCATAAACCCAACGGTTATATAAAAATATGAGAAGTGGTATATATGATATCCAATGAGATAACCGCGCCGTATATAGTGCACCCACCAATCGAATGTGTCCTCCATACTGCAGTTAACGGTCTATAATGTTCTACTGAAGTGCACTGCACGGTCCGTCGTGTCATACATAGTCGACCGAACATTGTATTATGTCATCAATAGACACCCATGGTTTATTGAGTCATACATATTTCACCGGACTGTTCATGGTGTTCTTTATAGTCCACCGAACGATCTTTTGTGTCTTAGATCGATAGCGCACAGAACGTTCTAAAATTGTTTCCTACGTAGTGCAACGAACTATCTTTTGTGTACTTCATAGTGCACCAAACATTCTATTGTGTACTACGTATCTATTGTGTCTGCTGTAATGCACCAAACTTATTTTTGTGTCTTACATTATCGACCCATCGACTCCTAGTCGACTCCTAGGAGTCGATATTAAGAATTGAACGATGGACAGTTAGTGCGTGAATTTTTCTGGCTACCTGATTGGAAGATATTACGAGACGTCAACAATCAAAGTTTATTGATTGGTTAGGATAATCCAAACCTAGTAAATGTCCTTCAATCCCGAAGAGTATCGGATTTGTCCTCTCTATTTTAGCAATTAGATTTTGCCTGGTCATTAATCATGCATATTCATGATATTTGTACACAGGTAACTTTTATCTATAAATAGCTGAATCTTCTGGAGTTTCGTAAACAACAAAGTTAAACGATATATACTACTTCATAACGTGTGACCTCACGTGTGTGGTAAAATTTGTTGATTGATGCACGTGGCTATTTTAGTAAATGAATTAATCTACGAAGCGAGAGCACTTTCCATTTTTATCAGCTAAGAGTCGACTAGCCCTTTTTGAAAGGCTAATGCTTGTAGTGAAATAAGCGTTGAAGTTTATATTGTCCTCTGTAGTGCACCAAACTTTTTATTGTTTACTTCATAGTGCACTAGCACGATATATTGTGAATAACATAGTGCACCAAGTGTTCTATTGTGTACTCCGAACGTTCTACATGTATTGCGTACTACGAAGAGCACCGAATGTTCTATTATGTCCTATATAGCCTATCGAACAGTCTATTGAGTATTATTATACTTCCTGTAAGAAAGTTCTTTTATAGTAAAAATTTCTCTATTTTGCATAGTTTTTAAAAGAAATATATAGCTTTCACTGCACTATGCGAAAATAGTATGCATTGCTGTTGTGATAGACTATTGATTTTCACGTCAATCATTGTTTGATTTCACGCGCAAAGGCGGAGCGTAGTTACTTTGATAGAAAAGTGTGTTGAACTTATAAGCCTAATCGTATGTGCGCTTGAAATGACGATGTTTTAAACCACTAATTAAACTGTAGTCTGCAAAACATTTCAATTCAAATACAGAGTTAAAATCAATCATTTCGACTCAAAACATACTATTGAATCAATACCTTTGTTAATCTTTCTAGTAGCCAATAAGACAAAATCAAGTCTCTTTAAGACAGCATATATATATACAGTATTAGGTCAATGAAAGAAAAATATAAACTTTTTTATATGAGGCTGATAAACTGGGGAAGAGCGAGGTTCTACCGAACCCTTCCTCAGTTTTGCGCCGAGTACAAAAAAATTATATTTTTATGACATTGACCTTATATTGTTTTTATACTGCAAAAATAAACTAATACATTGATAGCTTTTTAAATCGTAACACAAATGTCAAACTTATTTTCATCCTTTAATGAACCCCTGATTGTGGAGAAAGTGTCCATGATGAAATTGACATTATACAAATATAGCTACATGTATGTTACTATATTAAGGAAATAAACACAACTAGTTGCAGTATAAATACATGTATATGCAGAGTTACATAAAGGGCGTTTATTTGACATTGAAATACACTACTATCACTATTCAAAATAGTTAACAGTCAGTATAATAATGATATTAATGTTGTGTTTTACATTGGCTATGGAAAATAGTAGCCAGGGTTTGAGACAATAGTGCACTCTCCTTCGGGTCGTGCACTATTGTCTCTCGCCCTGGCTATTATTTTTGCATAGTCAATGTTAAACACAACATTATTATATAACAAGTGAATTGAACTTTCTATTTTGTCTTAAATAGTACATCTATTATGTACTTAGTAATGCATCGAACGCTCTTTTGTTTATTATGCCGTGCATTATTCGTTCCATTTTGTGTTATGTGGTGCATCGAACGGTCTCTTGTGTAGCATGTCGTGCACCGAACGTTCTAATGATTGTGTCCTTCGTAGTGCACCAAACAATCTATGTTTCTAACATAGTACACATAGAGTTAATTGTGTAATACGTAATGCTCTGAACAATATATTGAGTATTTCATAGTCCACCGAACATTTTATTGTGTACTACATAGTTCAACAAACGATCTGTAGTGTCTTACATTATGCACCGACTCGGAATGTTTCTTTGTGTTCTATGTACGTAGTGCACTGAATGGTTTTCCTAGTCTTATGCAGTCCTATATATTACACAGAACGTTCTATTTGGAACTATGTAATACATCATGCAAACGTTCAATTGCGTCCCATGTAGTGCAACGAACGTTCTATTGTGTTCTATTTAGTGCACTGAACGTTCTGCTGGAGTCAACATAGTGCACCGAACATCTTTGTTGTACTTTTATTGAATAATGCAGAGGTCTGTATAGCCAGTAAATAATCCAGAGAGAAGTAACACGTGGGATATTGCATACTAGAGTGTCTGAGTGTGTCTTACAGAATAGAGAATTATGGCAAAATAAAAGAAGAATGTCAATGAAGATACGAATGCCCCCGCTCAAGCTTTGCAACTTTACAAGTTAAAAAGGGGCCTAAATGTATAATAGTTAATGGCATTCAACCCAAATTTGAAATCTGTTTGCGTGCTATGGTTCTTAGAATTCTGAATGGGTGCGTGAGTTTCGCGCTGTATTGAAGACAGATTGGTGGCCTTCGGCTGTTTAGTGATCTTTGGTCGTGTGGTTGTCTCTTTGACATATTCCCCATTTCCATTCTCAATTTTATTATTGTTGCATGTAGTTTGTCGATAGATGAGATATGAGCCTACACCTTACCTTATAAGATATTCAACCAATAAATATATCATTTATTGCTTTGTGATATCATAGGGCATAGTTTATTATTTATTAGTGAATAGAAAGGTAAAACATTCTACATGTCTATAGAGTGTCTAAATGCAATTTTGATTGTCTTTGTTTGACATAGTTTTTTTTATAGTGATTAGCAATATAATGTAACATAATGTTGTCTGCTGTACCCAAATTTCGACATGTTTATCATTTGTTTGATGTGTTTGAGCTTCTAATTTTGTAATATCGCTTGGTTAAACCAACGCATATTTGATAGGACATTTTCACCGATTTGACATCCATAGTACAAATAATAATTGATTGTTTTGTCTTCGATACTTGAATTTGAGTATTTTGGTACTGACATGATTTAACATACTTTACCAAAATTATCCGTTTATAAATTTAAAAATTATTCAGAAACTAAGGTTTCAACTCCCACAGGCAAAGTTGGCTTGAGATGAGCTTGGCTATTTATTTTAGGTATTTTTGACATATAGCTCTTCAATGGTTTCGGTACTTATACATCTTCAGATTTCATATGTTTGGTTTTGAGCGTTCCTGGTGAAGGTAAATCCAGAAAAGCGCTTCGGACGCAACAAATTATTAAATGTGTTGTTTTCACTTTTTTTACCTACCGATTTAGACTATTAACCGGATTTGTTAATTATAACAAGAGCAACATGACGGCTAAAATTGTGCCATTTTTACTATAAAGTTTCTTATAAAATTATATCCTATACCCCTCCCGCTACTTCCGTCTTCCTCAGAATTCAATTTCGCCGGTAAATACTAGTGTATTTATACTGGTAACATTCTCAAATTGTGTCACTTCGACAGGAGGCATACAGACCACACAAGGAAACCAGTAGGTAAACAAAACAAATATCTATGAACATTAAATATCTTCCCAAAAGAGGCGTGGTTTGTGAAACAGTTGTATTTACAAAGTACAACTTGTAATGTCTGGGTCTTTTATAGCTTTTTATATGGTATTGGTTTTACTCCTTTTTGAAAGCCATACAATAGCCTATAGTTGCTAACAATTACGTCATTTCGTATCTGGTGTATATTTGTCTCATTGGAAATCATACCACATCTCCTTATTTTATATAGTATAGTTATAATAAACAGGATGAAAATATTTTAACAAATTGTTGTTATCAAAAATTATACTTTCAGACAAAACAATTGAAATAATTCAGGAATTCCTATTTTTGAAATGACCTCACATAGACGTCTGCTTGACGTATTGTTATTGATGACGTCACGTCTCAAAGCAGTCTGATTAACTCTCATTTTGTCCGTAAACATAATATCCATAAAGTAATGTGATCATCATTACTGTTGTTATGACAATAACAAAAAACATATAGACGGTGAAGAAGAATTCATCCCAAATTCTGACTATTTCGTTCCATTTGAGCTCCTGTTCATCACCTGCTTTTTGTTTGTTCGCCTCGTTCGTCGGTTTACCACGTGGTTTTATTGTGTTCGCCTCGCTCTCCATTATATTGACGATGCATACGGTTTTTAATTTAAAGTCTTTCACCTCTGTTGATATTTCATCTTTTCTTCTGCAGCAGAAACAACTGGAAATACGGAGAAACCTTTGAAAACAGGAAGTAGTCGACAACAGCCATTTTGGAACAGTGTTTTGTGGGAACTCATGATGACATCTTAATATAAACAGAGTTATCGGAATAGAAAGAATCCCAGCTATCAGTACAAGTAAGTTGTAAAGACCTGAAAGTAAAAACAATCTATAATCTCATATTGAAATGTATGTTACTGTCTTGACACATTCGGCACATATCGGCACATATCGGCAGATGTACGGTAGCAGAATTTTCCGATGTTTGCCAATTGGTTATTCAAAATTTTATTACTATAATGAATTGACCTTAGAATCGTCAAATTTGAAAAGGGAAATGACATGGATTTTAAAAAGAAATCATGTTTACATTTTTAACCTTTTATTTTTTTCCGAAAAATTAAAGAAAACGCCGATAAAACTTTGATTAAAATATACAGAAGTCGATCATTTTCAATTCACATGTTAAATACTTCGTTAAGTGTGGCCGGGCAGAAGTTATATATGTAAATATAAGAAAATTGTGCGCTTGTGTCAATATCTGCAAGGAAAAGTAGCGCAGAGTGAACAAGAAAATCAAGACGACACTTTTGTTCCAGTAGGCATGGTGCCAATAATTTTCGATAATACTAGTGTAGACATATGTTGTTACAACGTATTTATACAACTGTAACCGAGCAGCCGGCGTTGTTATATGGTTTTGTTATCTGTTATTTAACTTATTTATCATGTATATAAATTTGTGTCTAAACAAACGACAACTCTATAACAAATCTATCCATTGGATCATCAGTGAAAACACATATTATATTCATAATTACTCTAAATATCAGCACTACAATGTAAAATTTGCAAATTAGCGAAAGCAATTTTTGTTCTTCCCTCTTTGGGATATCGAGAGAACACCGTTTGCACTGTTTCCATCGCTCTAGACCACTCGGTCACCTAGACTGAACTAAAACAAATCCGCTCTTGGTGGCTTAGTGGTACACCTCCCTTCGTCAGTAGAATATAGAGTTGTAACACAGTTCATGATATACAAGACATGCAGATTGAATTTATTGCAGATTAGCTAAATTATCTATCTTAAAGGATCGTACGATGCAGACACAGAAATACATCATTAGATCAAGTACGTCTAATTAGACCTTTTGCCCCTCTTTTAGATATATATCCTTGAGAATCTGTTAAACAGTGAAACCGTTTGAATACTATGAAGGATACTATGGAGAACATTATGAACAATTTGATATCGTAATAGACAAAATGTGAATATTTATATTGAATATAAATATTTGGTGCATTTTCAGCCTTATTTTTTCCCTATATGTATATAAATATACATCGTAAATTTGCCCCTAGTAAAAATGGTGAAGACAAAGGTAACACACTGTAAAAGATTCAAAGCTGAACGTGCTCCAAGTTGTTAAAGCTCCTAAGCAGCTGTCAAGTAAGAGTGTACAGGTACCGTATATAGGGTTATTTTTGCGGGTATAAAATTTCGCGATTTTCATTGATTAAGGTTTATGAAATATTTTGGCGGCTATTATTTTGGCGGATTCAAATCTTAATCAATACCTTTACATGTGCACTTTTAAATTGGCGGAATTTATTTTGGCGATGTTGTTCTATCCGCGAAAATAAGCGAAAATTTATACCCCGCGAAAATAACCCGCTATACGGTATATCAGTATACAGGTATAGAAAAACATATGTCAGAAAGTGCCACGATAGAGCAGAGTTTACAGAGAAGATCAGTATTCAGATATATAAGTGTACAGGTATAGAAATGTACAGGGATAGAAGTGTACAGGTATAGAGGTGTACAGGTATAGAAGTGTACAGGTATATCAGTTTTCAGGTATAGAAGTGTACAGGTATAGAAGTTGTCAGGTATAGAAGTGTACAGGTATAGAAGTTTTCAGGTATAGAAGTGTACAGGTAGGTCAGTGTTCGGGTAAAGAAGTGTACAGGTATATCTGTATACAGGTATAACGAACATATGTCAGATAGTGCAACGATAAAGCAGAGTATATTTCAGACAGTATACAGAGAAACAATGCAAAGTTAAAGCAGTTCATAATTCAGACAATATAGAAGGATAATTCTACCGTTTTAATTGAGCATAGTAAAATCAACTTACTGAGCACAGATATATTTACCGACGTTGTTGGCATATTATCCGCAACTAAAGTAAGGTATACGGCGTAGGCCAGCATCACAGTCAGACAATATCCAATCTTTCCGGAATCAACTCCTACTTTGAACACAAAAGTAGTCAGAATAGCCAATCCAATTACTGGTAATATAATGTTCATTGCTATAAAACCAGGTCGACGAACAAATTTAAATTGTAGTTTAGCCATATCGAAAGGAATTTGATCACCTCTATACTCAATGTATACGGATGTTCCGTATCCAGCATACACCCATTCCCCGTTCTCACTGAAAAAATCCATAATAACTGGGTTGGTGTCAAACAAAATAGTGACTTCGTTATTCGAATAAGACCAACTAGATAGTACAATGGAACATTTCTGTGCATCAAAAGGATAATATGTGATGTCACTTTCACAATGTGTTGTTATCATCCTCATCTGTGCCCAATTGACCACGCCTTCCATCAATATTCGCATCATATTGACATCATCGTCTATAATACCAAGGTCTCCAACTCTGTAAAGGACACATTATTGAAATCTTAAAGTTAACCCGACCAAATTGTATTGGTTTAGATTTTTTCTTTATATAAAAGCCACCCCCTTCCCCTCCATATCAAGTTTTTGTTTGTTTGGTTTAGTTTTTACTAGGGATGTCAAAGATCTGAAATTTAATACTCGGATACTCGGTCAAGATACTCGAGTACTCACAAGTACTCGGATGAATCTTATATTAACCGTTTGTTGAAAAATATATATTTTAGGTGTGCTGCAGTGTTTTTGTTATTACCTTTCATAAACATTAGAAAAACGTACTACAAACATAGCTTGCTCCTCTACGGTTTTTTGAGTCTGCGAATTACCGACCGCCGTTTCAACAAATAACCAATCATAATAGCAATTATTTTTCTGTTGTTTTTTTTTTTGCACCTGTTTGACTTTTTTTTTTATATAAGTAGTGCACATAAAAACATTCCCTCGGAAGGAAAGGACGTTGTTGGTACTTCTATAACAAATAGTAACCTCAGGATAAACACAGTTATGTTCTTTATTGATTTTATTTAGTATTAAGTATTACGAAGCGGACATTTCAACGGAATTAAAGTGAGTGGAAATGTGAAGAGAAAATATCTCAAGATGTATTACAGGCAAACGAGTATCCGAGTACTAAAAACTCGAGTACTCATTGCCATCCCTAGTTTTTACTTTTCTTTATTTTTTGTCCTGTATTTTCTTAGACCTAGACCCTCCCGTATGAATGCACACATATCCATACAAGTATATATGCAATATTCGTATCTTTCTTGTGTTTCGTTTATTGTTCTGTACATAAACCAGGCCCTTATTATTTATCTCATTCTAATTGTTGCATCTCACATTTTGGGGCGCACTGGGTCAATGCCACTGCTGGTGGACGTTTCGTCCCTGAGGGTATCACAAGCCCAGTAGTCAACAGTTCGGTTTTGACAATAATATCAATTATGTGGTCATTTTCTTATGTAGACGAAACGTGAGTCTGATGTACTTAATTATAATCCTGGTATCTTTGATGACTATTTACATTACTGGGCTGATGTCACTGCTGGTAGACGTTTCCTCCCCGAGAGTATCACCAGCCCAGTAGTCAACACTTCGGTGAGGACATGAATATCAATTATGTGGTCATTTTCATAAATTTCCTGTTTAAAACTAAGGATTTTCTTATCCCAGGCATAGATTACCTAAGCCGTATTTGGCACAACTTTTGGGAGTTTTGGATCCGCAATGCTCTTCAACTTTGTACTTGTTTGGCTTTATAACTATTTTGATCTGAGCGTCACTGATGAGTCTAATGTATATGAAACGAGCTTCTGGCGTACTAAATTTTAATCCTGGTACCTTTGATAACTAATTAGAGCCTGGTGTGTGGTATCGGGTTTGCACATTGAAATAAAGGCCATATGGTTTCTTAATAGTAAGTAAATTCTACGTCATTTGGTCTCTAAAGGAAAATTGTCTTATTTGCGATGAAACCACATTTTGTTTTAGGTTGTAGGAAGACAATAACAATCAAAACCAAGGAGTAAACAAAGACTCATAAAACCAAAGGACATTTACATCAACAGTTATAAATAATAAATAAGAAACAACACGAACTCCACTAAAAACCGGGAGTGCAATCAGGTGCTCCGGAAGGGTAAGGGTAATATATACTTATTATTTTTACGCGATTATTACAGGAGGAAAATCTTGTCTTTTTGAGCATTTCTCCTGTTAATATCGTATTCTAATGCATTTTATGAGTTCCTGCAATGTTCGAATATTGTTTTTATCCTACAATTTAACATTTCAGTCTAAACTTGAGAAGAAGACAACATCAATATATGATGTCCTAGCTGAACCTGTATATGTTAAATTCCAACAGTTGAATGTATGTCTCATAGTAAACCGTTCTTTTGATTGGCTAACAACAATCGCGAGGTGATATTCTTTACTGCACGTGCTTCTTATGAAGACACCATCAATAAAGCATAAGGAAACGAACGAAAAGCTTGATATAACTCGTAATGAATATAATTAAGTATTAACCGTTATGTAGTACTGACGCTGAAGAGTTTGGGTAAATTGGCAATTTGGCATTTGTAAATGCAGTTTTGCTCGCGCAGCGTAGCATTACAAAATGAAATAATACGTTAGAGCTGAAAATAAATGAATATATTTTGAAATAAAATAAAATTCTGTTAAACTTCATAAATGTCAAGGTTAAACATAACGTTATGCAATCGAAATAGTTAAAACTGAAAGTGTTTACGTTACTATTATGATTCAAATGTGTGTAATATTTCATTTAAATGGTGTCTTTAAAGTAGTTGTTGTATTATATCAATCACATTGTAGTATTCGAATATTTGTTGTTATCTTACCTCCTATATATTTCTAGGAATATGTTTGGTTAAAAGCGTCCGCGTGGAGACCGTGTATATTTCATATTAGGTAAGTCGGGAGGCGGGGCTTATTTCATACATAGTTAGTAGTGGTGTTACGTCCCTTTATATTCCATATTAGGTTAGAAGGGAGGAGGGGCTTATTTCATACACGGTTAGTAGTGGTGTTACGTCCCTTTATAAAAACAAAACGGTAATGAAAAAAAAATATTAAAGGTTTCTACAGACGATCGAAGAAATTGATGTTTAAGATTGAAATAAAGTTATAAAACACATTTAAACTTAACAAGTTGTTATTTTTGGCATCTGTTTTTGTAGGATCAATGGAAGTAGTTTCTTTATGCTAACAGTATTGAAGACTTGCTCATTTTGATAGGTCACTAGTCTAAATTTCACACGTCAAGATAGTCGGTTAGATAAATTCATTACATAGTGTGCTAGTGACGTAATACGGTATATATGAGGTCACTAGCACACTATCTAACTAATAATTCAAGCAATTCAATACATACAGGCGTTTGCATATTTAAGTTTGAAGACATATTTACTCACGAATTCGCTATAAATAATGTTGGCCGCCATGTATATGCAGATGTACTGAAGATATAAGGTATTGAATTATATGTAGGGTCAGTGTCCCAGGCTAATCTTTCTTCGTTCCAATGCTGTAATAAACAAATACAATGTGACAGGAGTAGATACAATTAGGGTTATTATAGTTATCATCACAATGAACAACGTCAAAGATAAAAATTAAAATTCTGTGAAAGGGACGTCATTTTTTGTGTGGATTCCATGCGGCTTGTATGTTGTAATGTGTTGATCAAAAATCTCTCAATTGTTATCACCGCACATTTCCCCAAGAAGCAACTATTTTGTAATCATTGGTTGAATTAAAATGTACAAGGTATTGTACACAACTTACAAGCATTCAAGACAACTGACCAAGTATTTAAAACAACTAAACAAGTAATCGTGACAACTGAACAAGTAATTGAAACAATTTACTAACTTTTTTAAAATATTATGTTAGACAACCTATCAAATAGTTATGAAAACTAACCAAATTTTTCTAAAAACTTTACAATATAAAAAAAGAAGATGTGGTATGATTGTCAATGAGACAACTCTCCACAAGTATTTATGAAAACTTACCAATTGAAAATATCCAGTCATCGACATTGTTTGATCTTTAATGCTCTGAAAAGGGAATACAATTTTAAAGTCATATAAAATATGAGTTCATCCTCGGTGTGTTGTGTTGTTCTTTTTGCACAGTCTTTAGCGTTATGCGTTGTTTTATTATGAATGTTTGTTATCCTTTCGTCCATTACATTTTTTGCGAAGGTTTGGTTTCACTGTTTTTTATCTGACTTATGATTTTTTAAATGCCTCCTTGGTTTTCACTTTTTTATTAATAAACATGTTTTTTTTTCTAAAAACCCTTTATACATAACTCTTCACATTAATTATATTAAAGAGGCGAAAGATACCAAAGGGACATTCAAACTCATGGTCGACAATAAACAGACAACGCCATGGCAATATTAGATCTAAAGACAATCAACAGTAAACAAACCACACCATAGAAAACTAAAGACCGAAAAATTAACCCCACAAAAAAAGGAGGGGGGTGATCTCGGGTCCTCTTGAAGGTTAAAGACTGGCTTTAGACTCGCGGTAGATGTATAATTTTCCGAAGCATCATGGCTACTATATGTCATTGTAGCTTCGGTATTTAATATACGTAAAATGGGGAATCTTTGCGAATTATCTGTCTTATCCGTTCTCTCAAGACTTGAACAATTAGGTATTGTTTTGACATTTTTACCTATTATATCTGTTTGTATGTTCACACATTGTTGTCAATTTATTGGAATTTTATGCAACTGGTCAAAAGTAAACAAAATTGTGATATGAGTTTTTGCTCACACCATTTTCCATTTTTTTTTACTGGATAGGTACATTTTCTTTGTTAACAGTTCCATAACTTTTGATAACAAAATGATTTTAACACAATTTTCTATCAAGTTTTCATATTTTAAAATTATTATTTGAAGCGTTTTAATATAAATAACGTATTGTATTGGTGAGTTTATTTCTGGTCTCTTGTGGAGAGTTGTCTCATTGGCAATGATATCACATCTTCTTTTTTTATATTTAGGATGAAACTTGGCCCTGTAGTTTTGCATTGATAAAATTTGATTTTTTCTCTTGGTCAATTACTATTTATTTGCAGTAATAAAATAAAATAGTTGAAGTACTCAGTATTTTTATGAAAAATGCACGGGATTTGCTTTTCAAATTTAAAGTATAAAACCGTGACACTTATATTTCAGCTTCCTCAAAACATATAATGATGTTAGCGATTACATATTTAACATGTTTTATGTTACCTCTTTACAATTTATTTTATCAATTCTAATATAAAACTTAGTTATATCTTTTTACTTATGTTTTGTTTCAAAGAGTTTAAATGTAGTACTATAATTAAAATATCAAAATTAGTTATAACCTTTAATTTAAAAAAAAAACTAATAATTATTTTCTAATAATAAATCGGTTTTTAAATTAAAGTTGTTGATTAAATTTGAGAGACTATTTCAATTTTTTAATTTGCCAGCGGTTAGGACATCCTACCTAATATAATCCTTAGATAGCTTCGATGAGCATGCCGAGACATGTGGTAAGATGGACCTAACTTTATAAAATTGAGAATGGAAATGGGGAATGTGCCAAAGAGACAACAACCCGACCATAGAAAAAAACAACATTATCATTATTTCTGTCCTTAGAATATCTTAAAGGACCGATCTTAGAACAGTTTCGATGAACAGGCTCCAGTTCTCATAATGTCATTATGTAACAAATATATTTTTGTTTATATAAATAAATGTCTTTTATTTACTGGCATTTATATTTCATGCATTAAGCTTTATGCCTGCACACTTCTTTTCAGGATTTAAGCTTAAATCCTAGGATTTCAGACTAATGCATAACATTATTTAGGCAATAGACGTACTGCCTAGGAGAAGCTTATTGCCTAGGATTTAAGCTTAATGCCTAATTTCACATTATAATCCTGGTACCTTTGATAACTATTGCCGCTAACATATATATGCTAGATTAAAACTGACGAGGAAAGGTAACACACGGCCAGCGAAAGCTCTTTTTTTGAGAGCTCAGGTGGTCGTGTGGTCTAGCGGGACGGTTGCAGTGCAGGCGATTTGGTGTCACGATATCACAGTAGCATGGGTTCGAATCCCGGCGAGGGAAGAACCAAAAATTTGCGAAAGCAAATTTACAGATCTAACATTGTTGGGTTGATGTTTAGACGAGTTGTATATACATTATGTACACAGTCATGTATCACCATCATTGATGGCGATCCGATGGAAACATCTGTTGTAGAGTTGTCACTGACTCAGACGTACTTATATATATATATATCAAGTCAGGTTTATGAAAGTTATTTTCCATTCGTTTGATTTGTTTGAGCTTTTGATTTTTGATAAAGAACTTTCCTATTTGAATTTTCTTTGTAGATCTATATTTATGTTATTTTACTTTTAATAATACGAAATCTTACGTAAGTAAAAAAAAAAATTTTAAAAATCCAATTTGAAAAAAAAACAGTATTGCATTGAGCAGTTATGCTTTGAGTAAATTAGGAGTTACACATGCGCCTCACTATTTTTCCGCAAAAAGGATCAATTACCTTGAGTACACATGTAGTTTCATAGTTAAAGTGAAGAAGAGTTCGCGAATATCAATTTATCCTAAGCGAAAGCACTTAGCATGTGTCATGCTAAATGATGATTTTAGATTGCACAAATTTGTTTAGCATAAAGGTAAATTCGGACAACCTACTACCCCCTTCTATCTCCAAAGCAAAAGCAAACACATCGTCTCATACTCACTAAAATAAACAAACACACATTGTTTTCTCCTTTGAATTGGCACACATTTTATATCTTAGTTTGCGGTGCGGGCTGTAATTATGAGAAGTAATATGTGATAATTGTATTTCATTTTTAGCCGTGTTGCGACAAAATGATGAAAGCAATCTGTCAAAAGTTCGGGAATACTTACCAGAGAGTTAAGAGCTGTCGGGGTGAAGGTCAATCCCAATTCAACTGATGAGTTTGGTCGACTTAACACTTGGTAACTATTCGTTGTATATAATAATGTTCTTAAGTCATTTTCTAGAGAGTACGAGTAGGTCTGGACTGTTGGTACATCTAAAACATATAACGATATAGTAAGATAAGGCATGCATTGTTGGTACATCTAAAACATATAGCGATATAGTAAGATAAGGCATGCATTGTTGGTACATCTAAAACATATAGCGATATAGTAAGATAAGGCATGCATTGTTGGTACATCTAAAACATATAGCGATATAGTAAGATAAGGACTGTTGGTACATCTAAAACATATAGCGATATAGTAAGATAAGGCATGCATTGTTGGTACATCTAAAACATATAGCGATATAGTAAGATAAGGACTGTTGGTACATCTAAAACATATAGCGATATAGTAAGATAAGGCATGCATTGTTGGTACATCTAAAACATATAGCGATATAGTAAGATAAGGACTGTTGGTACATCTAAAACATATAGCGATATAGTAAGATAAGGCATGCATTGTTGGTACATCTAAAACATATAGCGATATAGTAAGATAAGGACTGTTGGTACATCTAAAACATATAGCGATATAGTAAGATAAGGCATGCATTGTTGGTACATCTAAAACATATAGCGATATAGTAAGATAAGGACTGTTGGTACATCTAAAACATATAGCGATATAGTAAGATAAGCCATGCATTGTTGGTACATCTAAAACATATAGCGATATAGTAAGATAAGGCATGCATTGTTGGTACATCTAAAACATATAGCGATATAGTAAGATAAGGCATGCATTGTTGGGAAATCTAAGACATATAGCGATATAGTAAGATAAGGCATGCATTGTTGGTACATCTAAAACATATAGCGATATAGTAAGATAAGGCATGCATTGTTGGGAAATCTAAGACATATAGTGATATAGTAAGATAAGGCATGCATTGTTGGTACATCTAAAACATATAGCGATATAGTAAGATAAGGCATGCATTGTTGGGAAATCTAAGACATATAGCGATATAGTAAGATAAGCCATGCATTGTTGGTACATCTAAAACATATAGCGATATAGTAAGATGAGGCATGCATTGTTGGTACATCTAAAACATATAGCGATATAGTAAGATGAGGCATGCATTGTTGGTACATCTAAAACATATGGCGATATAGTAAGATAAGGCATGCATTGTTGGTACATCTAAAACATATAGCGATATAGTAAGATGAGGCATGCATTGTTGGTACATCTAAAACATATAGCGATATAGTAAGATAAGGCATGCATTGTTGGTACATCTAAAACATATAGCGATATAGTAAGATAAGGCATGCATTGTTGGTACATCTAAAACATATAGCGATATAGTAAGATAATGCATGCATTGCTGGGACATCTAAAACATATAGCGATATAGTAAGATAAGGCATGCATTGCTGGTATATCTAAAACATATAGCGATATAGTAAGATAAGGCATGCATTGTTGGTACATCTAAAACATATAGCGATATAGTAAGATAAGGCATGCATTGTTGGTACATCTAAAACATATAGCGATATAGTAAGATAAGGCATGCATTGTTGGTACATCTAAAACATATAGCGATATAGTAAGATGAGGCATGCATTGTTGGTACATCTAAAACATATAGCGATATAGTAAGATAAGGCATGCATTGTTGGTACATCTAAAACATATAGCGATATAGTAAGATAAGGCATGCATTGCTGGGACATCTAAAACATATAGCGATATAGTAAGATAAGGCATGCATTGTTGGGAAATCTAAGACATATAGCGATATAGTAAGATAAGCCATGCATTGTTGGTACATCTAAAACATATAGCGATATAGTAAGATGAGGCATGCATTGTTGGTACATCTAAAACATATAGCGATATAGTAAGATGAGGCATGCATTGTTGGTACATCTAAAACATATGGCGATATAGTAAGATAAGGCATGCATTGTTGGTACATCTAAAACATATAGCGATATAGTAAGATGAGGCATGCATTGTTGGTACATCTAAAACATATAGCGATATAGTAAGATAAGGCATGCATTGTTGGTACATCTAAAACATATAGCGATATAGTAAGATAAGGCATGCATTGTTGGTACATCTAAAACATATAGCGATATAGTAAGATAATGCATGCATTGCTGGGACATCTAAAACATATAGCGATATAGTAAGATAAGGCATGCATTGCTGGTACATCTAAAACATATAGCGATATAGTAAGATAAGGCATGCATTGTTGGTACATCTAAAACATATAGCGATATAGTAAGATAAGGCATGCATTGTTGGTACATCTAAAACATATAGCGATATAGTAAGATAATGCATGCATTGCTGGGACATCTAAAACATATAGCGATATAGTAAGATAAGGCATGCATTGCTGGTACATCTAAAACATATAGCGATATAGTAAGATAAGGCATGCATTGTTGGTACATCTAAAACATATAGCGATATAGTAAGATAAGGCATGCATTGCTGGGACATCTAAAACATATAGCGATATAGTAAGATAAGGCATGCATTGTTGGGAAATCTAAGACATATAGCGATATAGTAAGATAAGCCATGCATTGTTGGTACATCTAAAACATATAGCGATATAGTAAGATGAGGCATGCATTGTTGGTACATCTAAAACATATAGCGATATAGTAAGATGAGGCATGCATTGTTGGTACATCTAAAACATATGGCGATATAGTAAGATAAGGCATGCATTGTTGGTACATCTAAAACATATAGCGATATAGTAAGATGAGGCATGCATTGTTGGTACATCTAAAACATATAGCGATATAGTAAGATAAGGCATGCATTGCTGGGACATCTAAAACATATAGCGATATAGTAAGATAAGGCATGCATTGCTGGTACATCTAAAACATATAGCGATATAGTAAGATAAGGCATGCATTGTTGGTACATCTAAAACATATAGCGATATAGTAAGATAAGGCATGCATTGTTGGTACATCTAAAACATATAGCGATATAGTAAGATAAGGCATGCATTGCTGGGACATCTAAAACATATAGCGATATAGTAAGATAAGGACTGTTGGTACATCTAAAACATATAGCGATATAGTAAGATAAGGCATGCATTGTTGGTACATCTAAAACATATATGATTATAACATCACATAAGAATTTAAGTAGGCCTGTAATGTTGACTCATCTGAAACATATTTGATACAAAAAGATTATTACTCTTAGCTGAACAACAAAGATGATCAAATGTTTGCTCCATCATTAAGGATGGAGTGTGCTTCCCGCCACGTTTCATCCGTCAATAGTATCAAGATCATGAGTTACAATTTATGACTGATCAGTAATGACCCATCGAAACAATATCTAATGGAAATATTTTTAAAATAACACTTTTAGATATTTGGTTGATAGTTTACCTCTCAATGAAGACGACTTCAGTATGTACACTAAAGAGATTAGTTCTACTGAACTGACCTTAAATAAAGCTAATATTAACTATGAATACTGACCTTTCCTTAATCTTGATATCTATATCTTTAACAATAAGCTCAATACCAAAATGAACAATAAAAGAGATGATTTTTCACAATTTGCTAGATTATACGGAATGTGTTGTAAAAGCAAGAACACGCGGAATGTGTTGTAAAAGCAATAACACACGGAATGTTTGGTAAAAGCAAGATGACACAGAATATGTTGTAAAATTACACACGGTTTTTACAAACGGCGTTCAACAAAATACAGACAATTAACATTGTACAAAATTATACATGAGAACGATTGTGATTCACAACCACAAAAAATAGTTAAAAACAAATCTTGTACTTACAATTGAGTATAAATAAATTCACTAAACAGAAACGTTTGAATTGAAAAAAGCACACCCCCTTATTCATCGTGTGATGTTTCAATATTGTTTCACGACATTCAACAGATGCAATGATTATATATGAGGTAACTCATGTGTTCCATCGGATAACCATTTTAATCCTTGATTCTTTTTAATTAAATTTTTAATATACTTAAGTCTTATAATATGCACGACATTTAAAACAATATTTTGATAAGGTAAACAATACAGAACGATTGCTATTATATAGAAAAGGTTTTATGCATTTCACTAAGAATTATCTCTATGGTGTTTGAACTCCAATTCACCTTGATATCAATGAGGTTTATTTTGAATCTTTGTTCGCTTCCTGACTTAATCTGGCGTCTATTCAATATTGTGTACTGCTCGGACTATGCCATGGACACAGTGGTATGGCCTACAAAGTTTACAGAGCCGTTTATTGTGTTCTACATAGTCAACCGTACAGCTTATTGCGTTCTACATAGTCAACCGCACAGCTTATTGCGTTCTACATAGTCAACCGCACAGCTTATTGCGTTCTACATAGTCAACCGCATAGCTTATTGCGTTCTACATAGTCAACCGCATAGCTTATTGCGTTCTACATAGTACCACCTGTGATTTATTAATCCTACATAGTTCACCGAACGTTTTATTGTGTCTTAAATATAGTGCACCGAATATTCTTTTATGTCTTACATCGTGTACCAAACGTTCTATTGAGTCCTGCATAGTCTCAAACGGTCTATGACATCACACATATTGCTCCGAGTGGTCTATAAATTAAATTAAATCTACAGCGATTTGTGCAAAATTTTGTCCAAAAATACAAATAAAATGTAATCCCATCTAGAATTTCTGAATTACATTTTAACAGTGTTGTAAACTCTTGCTTTTTTCGCTTTTTTCGGGGGGGGGGGGGGATGTGATTATAGAAAATTATCCCACATCTCACTCGAAATATAGATTATGTCAAGAGCTCGATCTATAATTTTTTTTGACAGCTAGAGACATGTTATTTTGCACCTTTTTCTGCAAGACAAATTCTTAACGTAAAATACACAAGTGAAACACGATCCAAGTTTGATTTACAATCAATTTCTTCTCTCTTCTTACAATGAATAGAATAGAATAGAATAGACTATTTTTTTATTTCCCAAATAACAGGCCCATCATGAAGGGCATCAAATCAGATATAATTGATTTAAAGCCATAATAGATGAAGTAAAAAATATGGAGTACTAGTATATATATGATTTTTCCCTAATTAATCGTTATCCAGAAAACAACAAGTTCAATTAGCAGTAACAAGCTTTGGGTCCTAACAATAAATATTACAATCATTTGCTACCCCCTGGTGCTGCTGGAGATAATATTACACGCACACACAAATAGTGACATGCGCATTACATTCGCCGGACAAATAGTCCTGGTACTATTCGTCCGGCTAGCCGGCTAACCTCGACGGAGTCTACTAACCCGAGTTGGACGAATCGAAGTAGGCATTTACTTGCTTATCTATAAAATTCCTATGATGACGTCATTAGTTGATGACGTCATATTGAAATAATACATCTTTTTATAGATTTTTGAAAAATAACGGTTGAATGTGTCTGAATATCTTCAATACATAATTTCAGAGGCAGATTCGTACCCCAAAAAAAGCTCGTACAATACGATATGCTTGCACTGTGGAAATAAAATGTGTATTGTTTTTGTGACACTTAGTGAATGTTGAATGGGTAGTTAAACTCAAGGTAATTAAAAGATTAGCATTATGTAATTCTAATCTTTTGATCTTCATACAGTGAAATCTAGGCGTCACGGTTCACCATTCCAGGTGTGAAAAACAATTCGTATGAATAATAAACGGGAGTCAGTGATAGTTTAAGACACAGAAATGGGAAAAAAAAGAATTAAAATTAATTTACGGGAGTAATAAGGTCGTACAATAACTGGATAGACGTTGCATATTTTTATATTTTGCATAAGCTCACTTTTAAATGAATGATGACTTCTGAATACTTTTGTAACGATTAAATACTGAATTATTTTAATTGAATAAATTTATAAATAAATGTAGCCTTCTAAACACGAGTGTATGCACTAAAAATTGTACTATTTTAAATTAGAATCGGCAACTTTTTTAAATATTTGCAAACAGATCATTAACAATTGCAATTATATAATTTAGTCCATCCAAAGCGATCTTTATTTTATTTTACCTATTTAGGAATTAATGTTCTCATTAAAATATTTTAAATCTCACAACGCATGAATACTTCAGCTATTTAAAAGAAAAGGCAGCTTTTAATATTCCAAAAAAAAATGAAAAAAAATAACAAGATTTTATAAGATTTTGCAATATGGCTTGTTAAACTATATATGTAATGAAATGATGAAAAGAAAAGTAGGGGTTAGTGGTCAATAGATGAAAACAGAGGATTCAGAAAAATCTGGCAAAACTTTAAAAAAAAACAAGAGGAGCAAACATCCTTAAAATCTGTACCACATTGACATCGACACAAAATGTCTTAAGTATTCCAATAAAGAAAATTACTAGTAACCAGAGTTTGCCTCAAACTTTCCAAATTTACACAAAGAACTAGACCGATCATTTATCAACTTATAGTTACCAAGATAAGGGATGATAACTCTTTTTATGCTCTTCAACTTTATAATTGTTTGGCTTTTAACCTTTATTGATCTGAACTATTAACACGAGTGGGTCGATTGATACGGTGCTTTTTGTCCGCGATTTGCTTTTTGTCCGCTTTTGCTTTTTGTCCGATTATTTTGCTTTTTGTCCGATACTTTTGCTTTTTGTCCGTTGCTTTTTGTCCGTTTTGCTTTTTGTCCGATAATTTTGCTTTTTGTCCGATACTTTTGCTTTTTGTCCGTTGCTTTTTGTCCGTTTTGCTTTTTGTCCGATAATTTTGCTTTTTGTCCGACACTTTTGCTTTTTGTCCGTTGCTTTTTGTCCGTTTTGCTTTTTAGCTCACCTGGACCATAGGACTAAGTGAGCTTTTCTCATTTTCTCATTATTCGTCGTCGTCATTAATTTTTACAAAAATCTTCTCTTCTGAAACTACTGGCAAAATTAAAGCAAACATGGCCAAAATCATCCTTAGGGTATTTAGTTTCAAAAAAGTATCCGATGACCCCGCCCAATAATTAAGATGGCCGCAATGTCTAAAAGAAGAGCATCGCATAAAATGTAGATTTTGGCTTATATATCTGAAACAAAACCATAGAGACAATCTAACAAGGGATAAGAACATTTCGCCTCATAAAATAATGTGGACCAGTCAGAACTTTTCATGTGGGACAATATGAGCTCTTAATTTAAAAAAAAAGTGGGACAATCGGGAATAAGCCCTACAGACTTGAGCAATTCTAAAATAAACACTGTTGATGTATCTCTTAAATTTTCTCTGCTGGTGGACGTTTCGTCCCCGAGGGCCCCACCAGCCCAGTAGTCAGCACTTCGGTGTTGACGTGAATATCAATTATATGGTCATTTTTATAAACTTACTGTTTGCAAAAGTTTTAATTATTCGAAATACCAAGAATTTTCTTATCCCAGGCATAGATTACAGGTCTAAGCCGTATTTTGCATAACATTTTGGAATTTTGAGTCCTTGATGCTCTTCAACTTTATATAAAAAGAAGATGTAGTATGATTGCCAATATCAATGAGACAACTGTCCACAAAAGACCAAAATGACACAGACATTAACAGCTACCGTACGGTCTCCAACAATGAGCAAAGCCCATACCGCATAGTAAGCGATAAAAGGCCCCGATACGAAAATGTAAAACAATTCAAACTAGAAAAACTAACGGCTTTATTTATAATTGTTTGGCTTTTTAACTACTCTTATCTGACCATCACGGATGAGTCTTATGTAGACGAAACGCGCGTCTGGCGTAATAAATTATAAGCCTGGTACCTTTGATAACTATTAGTAAACTTCATTTTAAAGGAACGGTTAAAAAACATATGAATAATCAGTATTCCTGTATTAAAGGATATAAAAATTAGGCGGTTGCGTACACATATATTGAACATACATATATATGTATTATGAATTTTACAACTTGTTACTGCCCTAAGTGATAAGTGGGATGTAACAGGGAATCTCAGGGAAAGCTTGGACTCCTGAAGGATAGTACTAGTATAACAAGCCAATAATAAATATATAATCATGTTGTTAAAAAAGAGAAAATCAATTTTAAGAAATACATTGTGATGATCGACTATTTATTGTGAAACATAATGTCAACGATATTATCCAAAGAGCAAGTTTCTGGGTGTGACATTTTAGATTTGCGAAAACTATATATTACTTTTCCATAATTTTTTGTGGGATGTTTCTGGCACCGTAGTGCTCCATAGGAGATTTCACGGCTTGTTGTTGATTAAGCACAGTTTTTCAATATTGATTTGACAGGATTTATTTTTTTGTTATTAAAAAGGTAAATTTAGAATGCCATGATACCGGTATGTCCTAACTGCCATATACACTTTTACTGTTATATAAAAATATAATTATATTTATAAAATGGCATAGCATCTATGATAAGCATACTTCATATCAATCAAAAATGATGTGGAAGAGTGGCTGCAGAGAAAAGAGAATAATAGGCATAAAGAACACAATAAAGTGCTGATAAGTAAATAATAGAGATAAATGGCTTTGAAAATTAAGGATGTTTGCTACCCTTGATTTTTTTGTCAGATATTCGGAATCCTCTATAGTCATGATAGTATTGGCCATGCTAATGCCAATAATAATTTGCCTGATAAGCCTTACTTTTCTTTTATTACATATAGTTAAAAAAAAAAGGAAGCAATTTATGAAAATCTTTTATCTTTGTTTTTATTCATAGTTTTTGAAAGAAACGAGGTGACGTTGTTAAATGTATGAGAAATCTAGAAAGACCAATTTCCCTAAAGGATTCAATTGAATATATCTAAAAAAAAAACTAAAAAAACAAGGACACGGACCTATCTTTCTCCTGATTTTTGAGTTCTGTCATTGATATAATATTAAAGGGTCTTTTAAAAAGCTTGTTATTTTGAAACAGAGAGGCCATCACCATTAAGGAAAATAAAGTTGAAGGACCCCCGTCGTGACTCATGAAATTCCCTCAGTCTGTAGTACAACGTCCGATAACAAAATCAAAACGAAAAGGGAAGGGTGTGTGGGGCCGCTTTTTATTTTTCACTCTATTAGTATATCCTGACTTTTTTTAAAATAAATAGTCAACTGGCCTTTGCTTTTTCTCACTCCTCCTCTCCTGCCTTTTTTTTTTTAATTTCATCCAAGTCACACCATCCCACCTCTCCCTATAAAAAATAAACGGTAGTGTTCTTACGTATCAATTCAGCAGGTTATGGTCTCGTGGGATAATTTAGCAGAGTTTAATATTTGGCAATTAAGGCATTTTGAACATATTTTGATACAAGACTTGAAATGAGATTTATCCACTTTCAGATTGCAAAACGACTTTTAACTACGTCACATAAGACTGTCATCAGAGTGAGAGGGTCAGCGCTATAAAACCAGGTTGAATCCACCATTTTCTACATTTGAAAATGCCTGTACAAAGTCAGGAATATGACAGTTCTTGTCCATTCGTTTTTGATGCGTTTTGTTATTTGATTTTGCCATGTGATTATGGACTTTCCAAATTGATTTTCCTCTAAGTTCAGTATTTTTGTGATTTTACTTTTCACATAATTCAGGAAGTTTGAATAAATAAAATTAATAATTTCCAATTTTCTTCTTTATTAGTTTTCATATCCAGATAAAACTTGGTGAATATGTTTTTAATCGTATTTATAAGATGATATGTAAAAATTCGTGAATTTTACCTTTAAGGAAATAGGTAAAGTTGATATTTTTTTAATTTTGTATATATTAGACACTTCAATATTGAATTATACCAAACTGATTTATCTGTCCTTACGCCTTGAGAGGATCTTAAAATTGAGAATGGAAATGGGGAATGTGTCAAAGCTACAACAACCCAATCATAGAACAGACAACAGCAGAAGGTCACCAACAAGTTTCAATGCAGCGAGAAATTCCCGCACCCAGAGGCGTCCTTCAGCTGGGCCCCTAACAAATATATATACTAGTTCAGTGATAATGAACGCCATACTAAACGCCATATAAAACAAATTGTACACAAGAAACTAAAATTAAAAATAATGCAAGACTAACAAAAGTTTTGTTAATTTTCGCACTTCATTTGTTTTTGTACAAAACTGTTTGCTCAAAAAAGAGCATTACGAAAGTCTATGTTATTTGTTAGATTCCTGACTTAATACATGCATTTTCAAATGTAGAAAATAGTGGATTGAACCTGGTGTTAAAGCGCTAAACCTCTCATTTTGTACTAAAGTCTCATCATATTACATTATACTTACAACGATGCATGAATTAAACAGACGTAATAAATAAAACAGTCGAAATATGGGTAAAGTATTGATGGTAGCATTTTATTATTATTTATTTTTGTTTTCGCTTATCAAGTGCATCAGTAAAATAAGCAAATAAATACTAAAACAGATCAATTCAAAATCGTACTAAATATTACTTTCAGTAATAATCTTGTATCTTAATGAATTTATAAATTCAATGCATAATCCTTCAAATACTATTCAGATAGCTCTATTTCTAGTAAGTAGATATTGAATTTGTACTTTAAGGACTCAGGATTATCTTAAATTCCACTCAATTTTCACTATAACATATTCATGATGGGCTTTTTTTTAATCATTGTTATTATTTCATTATCTTACACAGGAACGTGCAGTTATAATTAACTACAGAATGTAATTCTAGCATATGTTGCTATTAAATGAAACCAAAGTGTGACTGCTTTAATTTAACACCGAACTTAAAATCAAAAGAAATTACATATTTAACCATATTTTTTTTTAATTTTTGAGGGGAAGAGGTCACCTTTGTTGACCTCACTGTAATATGTGTCGGATAGGCTGCCTTAAAAAACCTATTTAATGACGCAAATGTTCAATGACTGAACGAATCAGTGCTGAATTTTCTCTCGAAATGTCAGTTAATGAAATTTATTTTACATAATAAGACCTTGACAAAACAGACAACCCTGAAACTAATACAAAAATTAACACATTTTAAATACAAACTATATGTAACAACTTAACTTTGAAAACAGTATATATATACTACCCCAAAAATTTAATTATTTCTTCAGTGCTAATCAAATAAATTACGACTGTTTTCATAATAAGAATTCATGAATACGTTAAAAGTGATGTCACCAAGATCTCTTATTAAGGGAGAGTTATCAAGTGTTTTTGAGAAAGGGGTATGTTAGTTAAGTCGCTACAAAACAATACAAATAAAATAATAAGTCTTATGACACGAATTCCCGGGCTGAAGTTTTGCAACGAAAATGGGACGGACGGATGGAACGACGACAGAACAGACGGTCAAGGGTAACAATTAATGCCCCCGTCGCCTACGGCAGTGGTAATTTATTAATGTCTGAGTCATTTTGGTCTTTTGTGGATAGTTGTCTCATTGGCAATCATACCACATCTTCTTTTTTATGTAAACAAAATTTAATAACAAAAAGACGATAAGATACATAGTACCGATCTTAAAGTACTCGCAGTACTGAAAGCTAGTTTATCGACAAAGTTCAACTATTAAATACTAGTAAGTCATATCATTTCACACTTAAATGGGAATCAGACATTCAAAAGTGCCGTTAGCACTTCATTTGACGTAAGTCAAGTAAAAGTCGGTTGACATATATACCATAAGATATACTGAAACCATGGTTACATAAAAATAATTTAATAAGTTATCAAAGGTAACAGGATTATAATTATTATATTCATGTCAACACCGAAGTGCTGACTTCTGGGGTGGTGATACACTCTGGGATCGGACGTCGACCAGCAGTGGCATCGACTCAGTGGTGTAAATATATATCAAAGGTACCAGGATTATAATTTAAAACGTCAGACGCCCGTTTCGTCTACAAAAGACTCATCAGTGACGCTTAGATCAAAGTAGTTATAAATCCAAACACGTACGAAGTTGAAGAGCATTGAGAACCTCAAATTCCAAATTGTTGTGCCAAGTACGGCTAAGGTAATCTATTTCCTGGGATAAGAAAATCCTTAGCTTTTTTAAACATTCAAAGTTTTGTAACAGGAAATTTATAAAAATAACTATATAATGGATATTCATGTCAACACCGAAGTGCTGACTACTGGGGGTGGTGATACACTCGGGGACGAGACGTCGACCAGCAGTGGCATCGACTCAGTGGTGTAAATAGTTATAAAAGGTACCAGGATTATAATTAATACGCCAGACGCGCGTTTCGTCTACATAAAACTCATCAGTGACGCTCAGATCAAATTAGTTATAAAGCCAAACAAGTACAAAGTTGAAGAGCATTGAGGATCAAAAATTCAAAAATGTTGTGCCAAATACGGCTAAGGTAATCTATTCCTGTGATAAAATCAAAGCGCTGTAAGCGCTGAAGGCAGTTAACCAAAATCCAAGACAACCGTAATTATGAAAGCTGTGGCAACGTTGACTCAACATTAAACATTCATATATAGTACATTTATGTTTATCTAATGATTTATTTATTAAGGCAAATAATTTATATGTTATCAAGGTTTCAAAAGCAATATATATAGCAATGTATATTTTTTTATGGTGAGTCTGCAGTGGTACAAGTTCCCAATGAGTGCAGTTGTTCTACTTGGTAGTTAACCTTGGTTTTATTTGAATGCTAGAAGTTCAAGTTGACTTAGTATGAACATGTAATAGTATGAATGGACTAGTTTCTCTGGAAAGAAAACTGAATTTGTGTTCTATAGTACAAAAGTTATGAGACACGAATCAGAAAAATGTTCACTACAACAGGGATCAAATGTGAGGTCTTACCGACTTGCCCATAGTAAATGTAAATGATTTCTTATTTTGTCCCGTACATATGAATATATATAATTTAGGGGTGGTGATCTCAACGGTTTTCAAGTTCTTAAACAGGTAGGGGTAGGCAGAGGATTTAGGGGTGTGGTTGCCCCCCCCCTTTTTGGGAAAAGAATTGGTTGCTTATATAGGGAATCACTGAAGCGTATCTGGGAGCGGGCCCATCTTAGGTCAGTCAGTGGGCCCCCACTTATGAAAATTTCTGGATCCCCCACTGGGGGTAGGGTGACCCTAGGGACTTCCCCTAAATTTCATTTTATTTGTTATATTGTCCCATACATAAATATATATGGTTTAGGGGTGGGGATCTCATTGGTTTCCAAGTTCTCAAACAGGAGGGGTAGGGTGAACCCAGGGACTCCCCCTATATTTCATTTGATTTGTTATATTGTCCCATACATGAGTATATATGGTTTAGGGGTGAGGATCTTGATCTTAGGTCAGTCAGTGGGCCCCCACTTATGAAAATTTCTGGATCCCCCACTGGGGGTAGGGTGACCCTATGGACTTCCCCTACATTTCATTTAATTAGTTATATTGGCCCATATATGAATATATATTGTTTAGGTGTGGGGATCTCGACCGTTTCCAAGTTCTCAAACAGGAGGGTTGGGGTGACCACAGGGACTTCCCCTATATTTCATTTGATTTGTTATATTGTCCCATACATGAGTATATATGGTTTAGGGGTGAGGATCTTGATCATTTCTAAGTTCTCAAACAGGAGGGTGTACAGTGACCCAAGGGACTCCCCTATCTTTCATTTGAATTGTTATATTGTCCCGTACATGAATATATATGGTTAAGGGGTGGGATGTTATATTGTCCCATACATGAATATATATGGTTTAGGGGTGGGGATCTCGACCATTTTTAAATTCTAAAACAGGAGGGTTGGGTGACCCCCAGCGACTCTTCCTATATTTCATTGATTTTTCATATTGTCACAAACATGAATATATATGGTTAAGGGGTGTGGATCTCTACCGTTTCAAAGTTCTCAAACAGGAGGGGGTGGGGTAACTCCAGGGACTCCCCCTATATTTCATTTTATTTTTTATATTGTCCTATACTTGAATATATGCAGGGGCGGATTCAGTCGGAGGGAGGCAGGCGTGCACTGCCCTTAAATTTGCAAAGCATGGGTTGTTCTCAGCTTAATAAAGAATATTCCGATAATTTGACCTCAATTTGTTTTAGCCTCGCTCTGCTCGGAGAAAATTTATGTTTGCGCACCTCCTAACCTAAAATCCTGGATGTGCCCCTCATATGGTTTAGGGGTGGGGAGCTCGACCGTTTCCAAGTTATTAAACAGGAGGGGGTAGAGTGGCCCAAATGATGCCACCTTTATATCTCATGATTTACTTACATTCAGGTATATATAATATAATTGCATTATTTGTGAAAAATAAAGAAAGAAACTTTCAGCTACTTTAATTGACCCTTCAAAATTGAGATAAAAAAAATAACCCTTCGAAATTGCAGTAATATGTTTACACTTTAAAAGCATCTCACATGCATTATCATCATTTATGACTGATTTAGACTGTGAACATGAACATGTATATTCTTAGATATACTATTCCCAGCTGTCACGTTGTATTGGATTTTTAAATTAAAATTTGTCAAAAAGAATTTTGAGTTTCTGTATAAAATATTTTTCTGCTTTTTCTTTCTTTTACATATATCTTTTGGTTTACAGTTCTAGTGTTTATATTCATTTACCATGCATAGATGTATTTTTTCACCTGTTTGGATTTATTTTGTAATTGATCGCCAAACCAGGAATTACCCTTATCCGCTTCCGGAATCGGATCCGATATTGTAAAATTTTGTCTTCACGGCCGCCATTGTTATGTATTTACAAAGTTGTTTTTGTCAATCAGATACGATTTTACTCGAATTTATACAATATTTGTCGGCGATTTTCTGTATAAAGCTAGCGGTTGAACAAAATGAACATCGCTGTCATGAATAATAATGATAAAAATAAGTTTTTAGCTCGTTCAATTGGAGACTTTGGTGAACATGGTGAAAAGGTTTGCAAAGTTAATTCTTATTTTCTTTCAAGTGGAAGGTGACTACGTCGGGCGTAGCGAGAAAGCAACTATTCTAGTCGAAATTCCGCTTGCAAAAGTGGAAGGTCGAGGACCTCGGACCACCGCTAATTTGCACACCTGCCTCCAAATTGAAAAGATACGAAAATTTCTTTTTCTAATTTGAAATTGCCGCCAACAGCATGAACAGTTGAACTTATTATATAATAGACTACTGACGTAGTTGTACTACGTATTGATGACAAACAATATTCCTACGACTTTTGCCATTTGGGAAATCTAAACTGCTTGTCTTAAGAGATTTTCGGCGATTAAATATTTCATACAATTGTTCTTTGACATCTTGGCCAAAAGCAAAGGTCATAATAAACTACACAAGGATTCCTAATGAGCACTACTTCCTATGTGTAACCTCAAAACTTTTGGATAAATCGACGATCATTTAAGGTTTTTCTGGTCATATTTTTTGTAATCCAGAATAAAAAGTATTAAAAAAGTGTTCAATTAGTTATATATAACATAGTAGCAAGCTAGATAATGACTATGGCAAGTATTTCAGTATTTATTGGGTAGAACACAAATCTAGGGTGCTCGCATAATGCAGCTTAACTGCATAAAAATCCTTAGTTTTTTGAAAAATTCAAAGTTTTGTAACAGGAAATTTATAAAAAAAAAACCAACACACACTTAAACAGACAAGTATCTTAACATCGAAAATTCGTTTTCATCCTTTCCCTAACTAAAAGATGCATATTTAGAGTCAAAGCTATTATTTGAATAAAAAATTCCCTCTTTGTATGGATCTTTAAACTATTTGAAAAAAAAATTAATGGGGTTGACAGTCTAGCTTTTGCAAGCAACTTTAGATACAAAATTTTGATTAAAACTTTTTGTATCAGCACTATGAAATACAGTGGAGAAACCAAATGCACAATTGTGCTGATGGGAAGCTTTGTAGCTATAGCACTTTAAAGAATCATTTTGGTGTTGAAAGATATCTTACTTTAAATATTAAAATCACCTGAGCACAGGAGAAATTTCACTCGATTGCGTATTTCATCTCACAGACTAAGAATTAAACAAGGTCGCTATCAGGGTACTCTCCGACAAGACGGAATATGTCTCAGGTGCACCTCAAATGAAGTTGATGATGAAAAACATTTTTTATTCTCGTGTATATCATCTCAAGATTAAAGAAATTGTTTACATTCCACTATTAACTCACTATGCCCAAACTTTTCGCATTTGATTCCTAGCCAAAAACCGATATGGCTTCTTTAGTAGAGAATCTTGATATCTGTATGTGAGTAAGTTAATGAAGACAGAATATAATAACTTGAATGACAAATATTTAAATCAGGCTTTCTGCACTAGGCACGACGTTGGCATGGTAGGGTACAGGACACATCGTATAAGTTCTATTACCTTTCTGTTTGTGATATTTTTGATTAAACTGGTAACATTTTATCTTTTTCGCAATTTTATGTGTCTACCTATTCCGTATACTTTCAGAGATAAAAGAGAAAAAGAGAAAATAACGGTCATATTCGTCATTGTTAGCCATTGTTATATTATAGTTCGTTTCTGTATGTGTTACATTTTAATGTTGTTGTTTTTTTCTCTATCGATTTATGAATTTCGAACAGCGGTATACTTCTGTTGGCTTTATTTATTGTTGTAAATAGGAAGATCTCAACATTGCGGACATCATTCTCCAATCAGATTTGTCTATCTAAACTTACATTGTATCCCTATTTTCTATTGTTAGCCAAGTCGGCCATGTTAAATAAAGAATACAGAAAAATGGTCAAAAACAATCAAGTAAAAGAATTGAGGACCACGCCAATTTGGACCCTTTTGTGTCGATTCTTTTATAGTTGTTTATTGTTTATTGTCGGGGGGAAATCGGCATGATTAGATATACAATATCACAGATAGTTTGAAACAATTTCTGTATTTTGTATGATTGACATAACAGAGGGGGAGGACAGGGGGTACCCTTCTCCCTTCTCCCACCCCTCTTCTCCTTTCTCCTACCCCCGTTCTCCTTTCTCCCATTATAATAAAACATCTCCTTTTGAGATATTTTTTCTTGAAATATTAGATTATTTTTTAAAAGGAGAGATATTTTATTTTTTCTCCTTTCTCCAACTTTTCTCCTTTCTCCCAGCCTTCCTCTCCTTTCTCCTTTCTCCCACCCCCTTTCTCCTACCCCCTTTCTCCCTGTCTCCCTTACCCCTGTCCTCCCCCTCATAACAGTGTTTATGGTGTTTTATCGAGCGACATTATTCATATAGATGTAAAGTACTTATACATGTATTATTCCGGCAAAACATTGCATCACATTTCAAAACATTTGACGTTGTTACAATCAGATGGTAATATACTATGGGATATATCTATGGTTCATTGGAGCCAGTTCATTCGGTGAGAATTCAGCTAAATACTCTAAAGGTTTAATACGTCTAGGAACAGGATACATTTACCGAGTGTTCGACGGGTCTATTTTTTTTTGACAATTTATTCCATTGTTTAGCTGTTATAAGTTCGTACGCTGATGTCCAATTTAAACAGGAGAAATCTATTTAATAGCGTCTGCCTCTGTTATTATGCAAAGGGTCCATTTCTAACGACACTGTATTTCATTGTTTAGCTGTTATAAGTTCGTACGCTAATGGCCCGTTTAAACAGGTAAAATCTATTTAATGGCGTCTATACCTCGTGTTATTATTCAAAGGGTCCATTTCTAACGACAATTTATTCCACGGTTTAGCTATTAAGTCCTTTAAGATGGCACATTTTAACATGTAATATCTTAGTGGCGCCTACCTCTGTAGTAGTTCAGAGGGTGCATTTCTAAAGACAATTTATTCCATGACTTAGGTTTGTACGATAATGACCATATTAACAGGTAATATCTGAGTGGCGTTTACCTCTATTATAGTTCAAAGGGTCTATTTCTAAAGACAATTTATTCCATGACTTAAGTCCGTACAAATCGATGATAGCATATTTTAACAGGTAATATCTATCGAATGGCGTCTTTCTCTTATATTGTTCAAAGGGTCCATTTCTAACGGCAATTTATTCAATGACTTTAGCTATTTAGTCTGTATGCTGATGGTCCATTTTAACAGGTAACTTCTATCGAATGGCGTCTACCTCTATTATTGTTTAAAGGGTCAATTTATAAAGACACTTTATTCCATGGCTTAACTCCGTATGAAGATGAACCATTTGAACAGGTAACATCTATAGGGGTAAATTCAGTAAATAAATATACGTCATTAGGGCCCGCCCATTTAGGGGAGAGCTATCTTTATAACACTGAAGTCATATGCTCTTCTGATTGGTAGATAATGTTGGTAATAAATATTTTTTGGCAGATGGATTAAAACTAGAGTGGGAAAAAAAATGCTGAATATACTAAAAACAAATTCTACAGTGTTGAAAAGTAATGGGGGGTCAGTATAGGAATTCAGTGCGCATCTACACTGTTTGTAAACAAGGCCATGTGAATGCCCAAAAATGCCGCATGACCGTATGTTTTTATTGTTGCAAAAGATAGGGCTACATTTGTACTTTCATGAATGTTATATGAAAGTTTCCAATTTCTAAAGGTAAATCAGGTATAAATTTAATTCCATGCACAGATTAGCATTAAAGTCAATGGGAGATTTTTTACTGAATTTACCCCTATAGAATGACGTCTACCTTAATATTTGTTCGAAGAGTTCATTTCGGTTGCTAGCTTGAGTCTGGTTATTTCTGTAGACAATTTATTCAACGGCTTTAAGTCCGTACTATGATGATCCATATCAACAGGTAACATCAACCGAATGGCGTCTTCCTCTGTTGTTGTTTGTAGGGTCCATTTCTAACGACAATTTATTCCATGACTTTAGCCTATACACAGAGGATGCGTCCGACGAACATCGTCTTATGTGTGGCGAAAAATTCGAATAGCTTCTCTTCAATCGAGAATCGTTATAAGTTAACGAAGACTTTAAACAATACAGTCGACCACAAGAAACATTATACAGACATCTTTTGAAACCATTGCGGAACACGGAGGACATTGCTATATAGATAACACACCCAGATGCACTGTTGCTAAGCGCCAGCCAGTGGAATCCAAGCCATACCATATGGACATACATTCTATCGTAGATGGATGGATCTATATCACCGAAAATGTTTAGTGAATGCAAAGGAAGCCAGGTAAAGATAAACATCAAAACTACTGCAACCAACATTTTTACTGTCTGAAATTTAAAAAATAAATAAATATATAATCATGATGATAACGTCTAAACAAGTGACAACTATACCACAGATCCATTCATTGGATCACCAGCGAAAGTGACTCATGGCTGAAAACAGATTTTCAAACGCAATTAGAAACCAACTGTCCAGAGAACAATTGAAGGGTTTCCATTCCAAAAGATATATTTTGATATATTCGGTTTAAAATGTCATTTACAGTGTCAAATGATAGCCCATTTTTGCTGAATCCAAAAATATATGGACTTTATTCGTTTTGTTTAAAATAAGGTCGATAGTTTGTTACTGCCTGTCAGACAAATGTCATCTCCCGTATTATTTGGCCCAAGACCACAAACGAATATAGTTCCTTTTAATTAGGGTGTATTTTCCTTATTTTTTTTTCCTTCCTCACTCATTTTTTATTTATTTATTTCTTTTTTGGGGGGGGGAATGAAAGAAGAAGGGTGAAATAAATTTTTGAATGTTGTATTTAAACTGATTTTGATATGGAATGAGTGATAAGCCAAGTGCAAAAAGGTAATATTTACAGTTTTCGGAACATCTCTTGACTTGTCAATAGTGGTATGGATGTGTATTGGCTAAATTTGTAAAAGTGATTGTTTCAATCCATCTTGTTGATGGTTTTGTGTTTGTTTTTGTTTACGGTTTTGTTTTTGTTTTTTCAGTTTTTGTTTTTTAGTTGTCAGTATGTTTTATTCAGTATCATCTAAGCTGTAAAGCATGACGTGAATGGGAGGCATTATTTCTTGTTTTTTGTAAATAGATAAAGGAAGATGTGGTGTGAGTGCCAATAAGACAACTCTCCATCCAAATAACAATTTATAAAAGTAAAAAGTAAAATCACAAAAATACTGAACTCAGAGGAAAATCAAATCGGAAAGTCCATTAACACATGGCAAAATCAAATGAAAAAACACATCAAAAACGAATTAACACGAACTGTCATATTCCTGATTTGGTACAGGAATTTTCAAATGTAGAAAACCATTATAGGTCAAGGTACGGCCTTCAACACGGAGTCTTGGCTCACACCGAACAACAAGCTGCAAAGGGTCTAATCTATATAAAAAAACGAGAAACGAGAAACACGTATAAATTACATAAACAAATTACATGTAAGCATGGTTTGTGCAGTTTGATCTACGATGTAAAGCGCCAAGTGAATGGGAGGCTTATTGTTATTTTTAGTTGTCTGCACTGGGCTGGTTTATAATTGCATGTTTGAGTTTGAGGGCATACGGTCAAGTGAACCAACCGTTAAGTACTTTTGGTGATTTTTTATTTATTTTGTACGTATTGATAGTAAAACGACAGCATGACTGACAGATACTAGTTCAGATTTAAACAAAGTTAACAATTATATGTCAAAATACAACCAGTATCAAGTAACAGTGACCATTTTTATATTTATGTAAGATGTCCATCTACATAGAATCTACACAGAATGCACGTAAAGCGGTAACAAATGAAACGTTCTTTAAAGTGTCCGTATTTAAGATTCAAATTTTCACATTTTCAAAACTAATGCATGATCTAGATGTAAAGAAAGAATTTGAAATCTTAATGCACACAATTCCGTCTGATTGAGAGAGTGTGGGTTCATAGTATAAAAAACAATGAGGGAAAACGGCAGAATGAAGAGTAAAAAATAAAGAAAAGAGAAAAATTGGCTCAATAATTAGAGAAGATTGTGGGTTTAAAATACACAGAATATATAATAATGGCCAAACTAGATAGAATAGCTAAAAAAAAATTACACCCCCCCCCCCCCCCTTTTATGTGAAACCTTCATCATAGGTTTACTGCTTTTTCCCTATTAAACTAAGTTTACTAACCTTCCTCTTAGATAAAGCTATCTTGTTACCCCCCTCCCCCCCCCCCCCCCCCCCACACACACACACTATGTGAAACCTTCATTATAGGTTCACTGTTTTCTTCCCTATTAAACTAAGTTACTAACCTTCCTCTTAGATTTAGCTATCTTGTTGTCGCGAACTGTATCTACTTCTCCTGGTATCTTATTATTCCAGATTATATAACCAATATGTACATAAGTAAAGGTCAATATTATTAGCGGTATTCCGTATTGTACGGACAAAATAATACTATTATATAAGTCTCTATTTGTGTTCGATGGCCAGTTCTCAAGACATAGTCCACGAATCCCTGGCTCAAACGGTAAATGGACAATTGTAGAAAAGACCGCTGTTGGTGTAGCACCAATTATCGCAATTAACCATAAAGTTAGAATGACTAATTTGACTTTTCTCTTCGCAAATGGTTTCTTCATTCTACGTGCTATGGCATGGTGCCGTTCAAAACTAACCGCCATCATGATGAATGACCTCTGGAGCACAATCCCAACTTGTGCAAAGCTGACTATCGGGCACATCATCGACCCGAACGGCCAATAACTGTACAGGATATTACTTATACATGTAAAAGGAATACACAACGTACCCATTAGAATGTCACTAATTGCAAAACTTGCCACGAAATAGTTATTAGCATTTATACGCTTTTTAGGCATAGTATAAATAGTATATAACAAAACCACATTACCATTGATGCTAACGATGATTATTATAGCATAAAGAACCAGCATGACGCTCTTAAATCCCATTGGTAAATCATAATTCTCGATAGAGGACAAATTTACAGTGATGAAAGAATAGTCGCTTTCATTTATCTCCATTTTTCGTCCGCCACTTCTGCGTCTTCAGTGTACCAGAAAAGTGTTTGTTCATCAAATAAACATTGTTTTCCAAGAAACTACGTAACATGCTATGTAGTTCTACCAAAGAAATTAGCGATTGTACATCTGTTCAATAGTAATCCATGATGTACATCACTAAGTGCGGGAATTGTCACATGATACGAGCTTTCTAACCTCCACATTCAAAAACTATCACATAATTCTCTTACTGTAAGATGTCTCAATCAATCTTTTAATTGTTTTTGGTTTTGCTCACTAAACGTAAAATTACAATACAGGCGAGACAAAATCCACAATCAAGGACAAAATGCCTTCCAAGTTCTCTGTATTTTCTCAAATGCGTGATATTTAATCTGACATTTTCAAAATGGTGTCTGCGCTTTAATACTGGAATTGAAAAGTGTTAATTTGTTTAGTTTTCTTGTGAAATGTATGAAATTATGTAAAAGGTGAAGAACCGGGATGACAGTTATTAAACAAACGGTGCTAATAAAAAAAAAACGGATGTCGCTAAGATACATTTGCAAAACACTTGATAAAGCGCAGATTATATCTTTGAAAAAGTCAGGTTAAATATCAGGCATTATAGAAAATACAACAGATATTGTGTCTTCTATTGTGGTTTTAATCTTGTCTCGAACTCAGTGTTTTTAATATATATAATATATTGTGGCATGTCTCTTGTTTTTTTTCATATTTCGAAATAAACAGCTAGCAGCCAACATCCTAAATACAAATATAAAACTAATTTACAAATAAGCAGATGTGGTATGTTTGCCACTGACACAACTTTCCACATCTTCACATGTAAAGGTTCAAATGATCTGGATGTAAGCAATAACGTAGGTCACCGTGTATGTATGAATGTAAAACTGCAGAACTCAAATATGTGATAAATAGATTATATCATGTTTTTCATAATGGCCCTGATATCATCCTTCGACCCATATCGGCCCTCGGCTTAAGCCTCGAGGCCGATATGGGAGTCTCGGGATGATACCAGGGCCAATATGGAAAATGGCATGTTATAATCTATACTTCATTGTTTATCAAATGTTGAATAATTGATGACGCTACGGTAGTTTTTTCATCCCCACCCCATGCAATGCCTTGGTCGTTTTTTCACAACTTTTCGGGATTTTCAGTTTTATTGGTCTTCTTCCTCGTTTGATATTGTTTAGAACATAGTCAAGTACCATGGGAAGATGTGAGAAATAAACTAGTAGTGATAATTAATTCTAAACGTGAATTAAAAACAGCCTATGACAAATTACAAAATTACGTCATAAAACGTAGATCTGACATATTTTACAAAAAACAGTTCATCAAGAGTCACTGACAAGGCTTGTGTCGTTATGTAAGCAGTTACCTTATAGTGCGGGCAGACAAAACCTAATAATAAACGTGTGAAAAAGATAATAACATTTCGTCTCACACCGAATACCTATCCTAATACCATAGATAACTATTGATCTCTGGACCCACTCACGAATGCAATATACGTTTCAGAAAACTGTCTTTGAGTTTAATAATCAACAAAATGCTCAGTCCTGTTACATGACATTTCAGCCTAACGATACCTGTTACATATCATTTCAGTATAACAATACCTGTTACTTGACATTTAAGTATAACAATACCTGTCACATGAAATTTCAGTTTAACGATACCTGTCACTTGACATTTCAGTATAACAATATTACCTGTCAATTGAAATTTCAGTATAACAATACCTGTCACATGACATTTCAGTATACCAATACCTGCTACATGAGATTTCAAATTAACGATACCTAGCTGTCACTTGACATTTCAGTATAACATTACCTGTCACTTGTAAATAAGAACAATGTCTATTTATTCACACATGTCTTTAATGTCGAACAATGACCACGGTCATCTGTATTGAAACATAAAACATTATTAGCAATAATAGGCACAGTTCAGACCATAGTTATAAGTAGCCAATGTACATAGGCAATTATAACCCTCTATCTCCCCTTAAGTTTTTGGTTCGTAATGTTCCATTAAAGGTGGCAAATACTTGTACACTGTAATATGCCTAGGAGACAGCGAACTGAAATCACAAATAACAATTAAAAAAGGTTTCATTTAGTCTTAAACAAAACACAGGACTGGTGTTGACAATACTTTTACCTACCCCATTCAACATACCAGAAAACAAATGACCATGGAGGAGTGTTGGTGGTCGGCTGTGTTCCTTGGTTCTCAAGTGGCGTTTCTGTGAATTCCAAACGACGGCGCTCAGGATGTGTGTTATCAACTCTAGGACTTTTGAATGAAGAAAGTCCTGTCTTGGGCGTTTCCAGAATATGAAGTTTTTGCTCGATAGGCAAATATTGTGAATCGGTGAATTCTGGTGTAGAGCTGTCCTTGGAGTCTGAAGTTGTCTGACCAAGTGGATAATTCTTTTCACGAGTAGAATCTTTAGGGGTTTCCATTAATGTATCAGAAGTCGGTTGTAGTACGTGTTTGGTGTTGAATGATGACGGGACAGGTACATTCTTATAACAAAGGACCGTGGTCATAAATAAGAACAATGTCTATTTATTCACAGTGACACATGTCTTTAATGTCGAACAATGACCACGGTCATCTGTAATGAAACATAAAACATTATTAGCAATAATAGGCACAGTTCAGTCCATAGTTATAAGTAGCAAATGTACATAGGCAATTATAACCCTCTAACTTGACATTTCAGTATAACAATATCTGTCACATGACATTTTAGTATAACAATATCTGTCACATGACATTTTAGTATAACAATATCTGTCACATGACATTTCAGTATAACAATACCTGTCACATGACATTTCAGTATAACAATACCTGTCATTTGACATTTCAGTATAACAATACCTGTCACATGACATTTCAGTATAACAATACCTGTCACATGACATTTCAGTATAACAATACCTGTCATTTGACATTTCAGTATAACAATACCTGTCACATGACATTTCAGTATAACAATACCTGTCACATGACATTTCAGTATAACAATACCTGTCACATGACATTTCAGTATAACAATACCTGTCATTTGACATTTCAGTATAACAATACCTGTCATTTGACATTTCAGTTTAACGATACTTGTCACATGAAATTTTAGAATAACGATACCTGTCACTTCGAATTTCAGTATACCAATACCTGTCACTTGACATTTCAGTTTAACAATACCTGTCACTTCACATTTCAGTATACCAATACCTGCTAATACCTGTCACTTCACATTTGAGTATAACAATTCCTGTTACATAACATTTCAGCATAGCAATACCTGTCACATGACATTTCAGTGTAACAATACCTGTCACATTATATTTCAGTTTTACAATACCTGTCACATGACATTTCAGTATAACAATACCTGTCACATGACATTTCAGTAAAACAATACCTGTAACATGACATTTCAGTTTAACGATACCTGTCACTTGACATTTCAGTATAACAATACCTTTCACATTACTTTTCAGTATAACAATACCTGTAACATGACATTTCAGTTTAACGATACTTGTCAATTGACATTTCAGTATAACAATACCTGTCACTTGACATTTAAGTATAACGATACCTGTCACTTGACATTTCAGAATAACAATACCTGTCACTTGACATTTCAGTATAACAATACCTGTCACTTGACATTTCAGTATAACAATACCTGTCACATGACATTTCAGTATAACAATACCTGCCACATTACATTTCAGTATAACAATACCTGTCACTTGACATTTAAGTATAACAATGCCTGCCACATTACATTTCAGTATAACGATACCTGTCACATGACATTTCAGTATAACAATACCTGTCACATTACATTTCAGTATAACAATACCTATCACATTATATTTCAGTATAACAATACCTGTCACTTGACATTTCAGTATAACAATACCTGTCACTTGACATTTCAGTATAACAATACCTGTCACATTACATTTCAGTATAACAATACCTGTCACATGATATTTCAGTATAACAATACCTGTCATATTACATTTCAGTATAACGATACCTGTCACTTGACATTTCAGTATAACAATACCTGTCACATGACATTTCAGTATAACAATACCTGTCACATTACATTTCAGTATAACAATACCTGTAACTTGAAATTTCAGTATAACAATACCTGTCACATGACATTTCAGTATAACAATACCTGTCACTTGACATTTCAGTATAACAATACCTGTCACATGACATTTCAGTATAACGATACCTGTCACATTACATTTCAGTATAAAAATACCTGTCACATTACATTTCAGTATAAAAATACCTGTCACATTACATTTCAGTATAACAATTCCTGTCACATGACATTTCAGTATAACAATACCTGTCACATGACATTTCAGTAAAACAATACCTGTCACATGACATTTCAGTATAACAATACCTAGTAATAAAATAAAATTAACGGTACCAATTTTCTTGCACCAGATGCGCATTTCGACAATACATGTCTCTTCAGTGATGCTCGTGGCCAAAATATTTGAAATCCAAAGCTTATATAAAAGATGAAGAGCTATAATCCAAAAGGTCCAAAAAGTATAGCCAAATCCGTGAAAGGAATCAGAGCTTTGCATGAGGGAATTACATTCCTTAATTTATAATAATTTCTATCATTTTGTAACAGTAAATTTTAATAACACAAAAAATCCGTATTTTCATGCCAGTACCGAAGTACTGGCTACTGGGGTGTTGATACCCTCGGGGACTAATTGTACACCAGAAGAGGCATCGACCCAGTGGTAGTAATAAAATTAACGGTACCAATTTTCTTGCACCAGGTAAATGACATTTCAGTATAACAAAAACCTGGTTAATGACATTTCAGTATAACAATACCTGTCACATGACATTTCAATATAACAATACCTGTCACTTGACATTTCAGAATAACAATACCTGTCACATGACATTTTAGTATAACAATACCTGTCACATTACATTTCAGTATAACAATACCTGTCACATGACATTTCAGTAAAACAATACCTGTCACATGACATTTTAGTATAACAATACCTGTCACATTACATTTCAGTATAACAATACCTGTCACATGACATTTCAGTAAAACAATACCTGTCACATTACATTTCAGTATAACAAAAACCTGGTTAATGACATTTCAGTACAACAATACCTGTCACTTGACATTTTAGTATAACAATACCTGTCACATGACATTATAGTAAAACAATACCTGTCACTTGACATTTCAGTATAAAAATTCCTGACACGTGTCTTCTCAGTATAACAATAGTTCAGGCACAAGATATTTCAGTAAACAATTCCTGTCACATCGAAAAACCAATTGTTGCTACCAGAATTTTCACATGTACCTTTTCTGATATATAGTCTTATTAGTTTTCTCGTTAGAATTGTTGAACATTGTCATTTCGGGGCGTTTTGAAGCTTACTATGCGGTATGGGCTTTGCTCATTGTTAAAGGCCGTAAGGCGACTTATATTTGTTAATTTCTGTGTCATTTGGTCTCTTCTGGAGAGTTGTCTCATGGGCAATCATACCACATCTTCTTTTTCATATTAGATTAATAGTTTCAAGTTGATGCGAACACAGCTTGTTATTCAATTTACCGTAACAAACAAAATAAACCTATTTTGGACGGACGGACGGCAGCACAGGCCAGAAAACATTATGCCCACTACTGTAGGCGGGACAGAGAAATCCTAGTCACAAATGAAAGAATGACAAAAGAATGACTAATTCTATTTGAGACTGATATTCAGACGATCCACAATAACAACTATTCCAATTTCAATGATTCAATAACAAAATATATGATAAGGACATCAACTGTCAAAGCTAGGCATTCAATATTTTTATAGACGAAAAATGAAAAAAGCGTTTCGTTTCGCTTCGCCATGTGTTTTTTTTTTTTTTTTTTTTTTTTTTTTTTTCGTTCTGTTTTTAAACAGAAAGTCACCTCTGACGCACACTTTGACTAGGGAGCTCTAATGTTCGGTGATTTTATATGCTGATCTAGGTTGTTTAACGTATTCGTTTTTATTTCTGTAGTTATTCGATTCACTTCGGTGTTGACATGTATATTAATTATATGGTTATTTTTATAAATTTACTGTTTGCAAAAGTATGAATTATTCTAAATACTAAGGAAATATATATATATATATATTTTTATCCCAGACAGATAAACTAAGCCGTATTTGGCACACTTTTTTGGAATTTTGGGTCATCAAAACTCTTTATCTTGTTTTGGGGCCAGTTGAAGCATGCCTCCGGGTGTGGGATTTTCTCGTTGTATTGAAGACTCATTGGTGGCTTCGGCTGTTTTCTGCTTTTTGGTAAGGTTGTTGTCGCTTTGACACATTCCCCATTTCCGATTAACATTTTAATGAGTATTTATAAATATTTGATTGATTGTATATCTGACCTATATTAATTGTACACATTTCACATTATCGACACTAGTAATTATACCGTTTCGTACGGTTAAGTTCAACGAACAACAAATGCATTATAAATATGATAATATTTCTGAAATACCATCCAATAACGTAAGCATTGCCTTAATTAAGAAATATTCGAAACACTGTGTATTTTGTGGAAGATCATATCCAACCAAGAAGAAAACTTATATATGGAAGTATTTGAAATCACTAATTAAATTGTCAGCTAGTTATTTAGATTGTACGTTTGATTTTGAGATTTACAAAAAGTTTCTTTTATACGATTTAAAAATGATACGAGAAAATGCACACAAAAAAGTCTGATGCACGAATAACTGATCAGCTTCTGAGCACCTATAGGTTGTCCGTCTTTTAGTAAGGGAAAGGATTGCCGATTGATGTCTTATCAACAAATTTTCAAGGCGGTGCCGGTATCTGATCATAGATTTGATGATATCAAAATGTAAAGGAAATCTCCCAAGTTCTAAAAGAGTGGCAAGGTTTGTTGCTCTTTTCCCCACACCTAGTAGTGATTTACAAAATTTCATAATAAATGTTTTCTGTAAACATGGTAAATAAATACACTGCTGGTAATTTACGTGGTTTTTTTTCCCGTATTTTCCTGCTTTGAACCTCAACGTAAAATGAAACAATTCATTTAGAGTTATTTCCCCTTGTATACAAACCATGATAACACTGTTGATAAGACACCAATCGGCAGTTAAAATTACTCGTGTGTCAACGACTTATTTGACTTATCAGGCAAAGACTATGGCTACTGACGCTCGTCCAAAGGTATTTGTCACTAGGAGAGTGCCTGCACGAGGGATTGACCTACTTAAAGATAAGTTTGTGGTGTCCCAATGGGATAGAGAAGACCGGATTCCACCAGAGGAGCTACTCAGAGGTGTCAAAGGGGTAGACGCTTTGTTCTGTTTGTTGACAGATAAAATTGATAAAGATGTTTTAGATGCGGCAGGTATGTGTGAATTTATTAGTAAAGAATCTAAAAAAATATAGCTCGGCATTCTGGTAAACTGACACGAAAACAATATTCTGTAAAAATAACGAATTTTCGCAAACACAATATATTGCCGGTATAATATTTATCTTGAATACGTCAACATCATGAACATGGTAAATGTTTGATAAAGTTCTTCCTTGCGTAGACCGTCGTATTCAGATCGGAAGATCAATTATTAAAGATGATCTCTTCCGTAACAATCAGTCAAATGGAGACTATTTCCCAAAACGAGTAACAATATAATTTCATAGTTCTAAAAATTAAAAAAAGTGTTTTGCTGAGTCTTTTTATCCAAAATGTAATGTAGCCTTGAAAGTTGTCATAAGCTTTTAACTTCTCAGTTTCTTGTTGTGTATTATTTGGATGCTTTCCATGCTTTTGAAAATCCGCCTTTGGTCTTATATATATTGGTCTTTATATATAAAGTTTCTTTATCTTTTAATTTAATTAATAAACATTTCCAGACAGTTCTTTCTCAAATTGTTCGTCAACATTTTTCTATAATTATTGAGTGTTAAGGTATAACAAGCGTTAGCCTTGAAAAGGCTATTCGACTCTTATCTGATGAAAACGGAAAGTGCTCTCGCTTTGTAGATTAATTCATTTACTAGAATAGCCACGTGCATCAATCAGCAAATTTTACTACACACGTGAGGTCACACAGTGGCGGATCCAGGGGGGGGGGGGGGGGGGGGGGTTCCGGGGGTGCGCACCCCCCCTTTATTTTTGCCGATCAATGCATTTGTATCGGGACATATGTTTTGCACCCCCCTGCACCCCCCCCCCCCCTTTGCCCTGGGTTAGCACCCCCCCCTTTCGAAAATTCCTGCATCCGCCCCTGTCACACGCTATGAATTATTATCGTTTAACGTTGTTTTTTTTTGTTTACTCCAGAAGATTCGACTATTTATAGATAAAGGTTACCTGTGTAAAATCTAATTGCTAAAATAGAGAGGACAAATCCGATACTCTACGGGATTGAAGGACATTTACTTGGTTTGGATTGTCCTAACCAATCAATAAACTTTGATTATTCACGTCTCGTAATATCTTCCAATCAGGAAGCAAGACTGAAAAATTCACGCACTATCTGTCCATCGTTCAATTCTTAATCTCGACTAGGAGTCGAGAACAAAAGATAAAAATAACAAATTCAGGTACAAACGAGATTCTCTGATTTTTTTGTGAAAATAGCCAATAATATATATTGTTCATTTCAGGTCCTCAATTAAAGACAATTTGTACGATGTCGGTGGGATACGAACATATTGATATATCAGAATGTAAAAAAAGAAACATTCCGGTCGGCTTTACTCCGGATGTGTTGACCAATGCGACAGCTGAACTGACCATGTCTTTGCTTTTAGCAACCTCAAGGAGATTAAAAGAAGGTAAGATATAAAAAAAAGAAGATGTGGTATGGTTGCCACTGAGACAACTCTCTACAAGAGACTAAATGACACAAAATTAACAACTATAGGTCACCTGTTAATGTTAATGTCACCTGTCATTTGGTGTTTCTAGAACGGCCTTCAACAAAGAACAAAGCCCATACCACATAGTCAACTATAAAAGGCCCCAAAATGAAAAATGTAAAACAATTCAAACAAGAAAAGATGTTCGTATGTTTAGGGCCTATTTTGCATGTTAAGGGTATATTTTAACAGAAAAGAAGGAGGACATGGGACATCCATCCATGACACACAAAAAAAATCGGTACATGCACTACAAGAACCAAACCGGTTTTCAGTTTAACACAGAAAACTCTATATAATATATACGGCTTACGAGATCATTTTTCGTTTCCGATTGTTAGTTTTCACTTTTTGGACGGTTTTTTGTCTATTTTGTTTGTTTGATAGATATGGGACCATTCACGTGTTGATACTTGATATTTTAGTCAATGTACTTTATTAACCCTTGCATAAATTTGGATTTAGTCTGGAAGTAAAATAAGAATGTGCATTGTACCAACACCGTTTCTTCGTGTACAGCCTTACTTTTAAACTAATGTTATACATAAATATGACAGAATATAGGTTTGTTTAAGTACCACAGGCACTTGTCTCAGATTTTTCCCCCTATATATCTTAATGTTATATTAAGGTATATAGGAAAAAAAATCTGAGACAAGTGCCTGTGTTATAAAGTACTATGTAAGTGAAATTCTTGGATCAACAATTTAACCTGTATCAACTATGTAGAATATATAATCACACCGATCCTTCTGCAACATCATCAGTAGTCTACAATTAAAACACACCGATTTCGTCACTAATCTATCTTTACAGCAATGACAGCCGTAGAGGATGGTAGTTGGGGCACTTGGAATCCTATATGGATGCTAGGACATGGCTTAGATGGCGCAACTGTTGGCATTGTTGGACTAGGTCGAATCGGATTGGCTGTAGCAAAATGTCTCCTGCCATTTGGTGTTTCTAGAATTGTTTATAGTGGAAACAGTCAGTCGAAGAATGAGCAGGAGGTTAATGCTGAATTTGTTTCTTTTGACTATTTGCTGGAACATTCTGATTTCATTTTGGGATGCTGCTCTTTAACAGCAAATAACATGGGACTATTTAATGCGGAAGCTTTCAATAAAATGAAAACTTCAGCGATATTTGTCAACACTAGTCGTGGAGGGTTAGTGAATCAAGATGATCTTTACAACGCTTTAAAAAGTGGTAAGATAGCCGGTGCTGGACTTGACGTGACAAATCCGGAACCATTACCGACAGACAGTCCTTTATTAACATTAAGTAATTGTTTGGTTCTACCTCATATTGGTAGTGCGACAGAAAAGGCAAGGAGTGCAATGTCAGAATTAACAGCTAGAAATATCATAGCTGTATTCGATAATAAAGAAATGCCTAGTAGGTTAAACATTTAATAAACAAGGATTTTGTATGTGAAACTAGTAGTGTCTCATTGGCAGTCATCCTATATCGTCTTCTTTTAAATTGATTGTTGCTCGCCATGCAGTATTGTATCATCTTGTATGGATCGATACAATAGGCTGTCCTTGTACTTGTGGTGTATGTATTTGCTACTTTTATGATGTTTTTTTTTCTGGTATCTGTTGGAGAGTTGTCACATCTTCTAACTTTAGTTTCCTTATATTTCTTATTTACAGGTCGTAGCCTTGTGAGAGAGCATTATATTTCTCTAGATTTCGTATGTTGGATAGTTGCCTCATTGTCAAATAGATCACACTTCCCTAGTATTAAATATAAATTTACGCTTTGTTTGACTTACATAGTCTTACTACAACATTATACAAAGGTTAACAGGATCATTTACAAGCAAGGATCCGTGTTAAAGACCGTACATTGACTTATAATGGTTTACTTTTATAAATTGTGACTTGGATGGAGAGTTGTCTCATTGGCAGTCATACCACATCTTCTTATATCTATATACATACTGGGAATTCACTGACAAACTACTTTAAGAAATGTAAACTCAGAGGCCTGTTATGGTGACCAAAATAAATGAAACTTGTCGTTGAAGTCAAACACAGCATAAATTCATCGCAATCTAGAACTTTACAATGCATCTTACATGGAGGTTACACGTCTAGTTGTTTTGAACAAAACTGACATTTTTTAGTGTTAATTAAATTAGTGTGAAGGCAAAGAGTTGTTGCTAGTTGCTACGGTTTTTACAGAGAGCCTGTCACTCTCTATACTCATTGGCAGATCCAATTTTTCTATAAGGGATGATCCACTGACTGACCTAAAGGGGCGTGCTCCAGTCATGCTTCGGTGATTCCCTCAAAAAGGGGGGGCTGGACCCTCAGCCCACTGGAACCACCTATGATAATTTACGACTACAAGAATCATCAGACAACAAGTCCCCATTCTGCCCGGACGTGGGTGCTTTCTTATACATCCCGCAAAACCAAACCGAAGCCCCATTCTAGTGACGGCTTTATTGCCGGTCGGCAAAATTATATTTTAAATATGGAATCGTTGCATCGTCTTAAAGTCTCTCATACAGACTGGGTTCGTCTGACCTCGAAGTCATTTCATAGATAAGTGTTCAACTTATCTTATGTATGTTGTTTGATGTATTTATATACTTGTGTGAAACATCTAGATACATCGTGTGGTGTATCTATATACGTGTGCGAAGCATCTAGACGGTTGTGTGATGTATCTAGATATTTGTGTGAAGTATTTATATGGTTGTGTGATGTATCTTAGACAAGGTAAATGTGTGAATCTTCTTGATACGTGTGTGAAGCATGTAAATGGTTGTGTGATGTATCTAGATATGTGTGTGGTGTATCTAGATACTGGTGTGAAGCATCTAGATGGTTGTGTGATGTATCTAGATACTGTTGTGAAGCATCAAAATGGTTGTGTGATGTATCTAGATACTGGTGTGAAGCATCTAGATGGTTGTGTGGTGTATCTAGATAATTATGTGAATCTTCTTGATACGTGTGTGAAGCATGTAAATTGTTGTACGATGTATCTAGATACTTGTTCGAAGCATCTAGATGGTTATATGATGTATCCAGATATGTGTGTGATGTATCTAGATACTTGTGCGAAGCATCTAATGTATGGTTTTGCGGTGTATCTAATGAGGGCCCTCATGGGGTTTTTGATTATGTGATTACTTGGCCGTTTTTTTAATGATTATTTGATTATTAAGCCAAATATTTCATGATTATTTGATTACCTAGGACTGTATTTTTAGTTTATGATTATTTGATTACTAAAGATAAGCAAATATTTAATGATTATGTGATTATATTGGCAAAAAAATGGTGATTATGTGATTACTAGGACCCCCCCATGAGGGGCCTCTCTAATTACTTGTACGAAGCATCTAGATACTTGTGTGAAGCATCTAGATGGTTGTTTGGTGTATCTAGTTACTTGTGTGAAGCATGATGTATATTGATACTTGAGTAAAGCATTTAGATGGTTGTGCGGTGTATCTAGATACTTGTGTAAAGCATTTAGATAGTTGTGTGGTTTATCTAGATACTTGTATAAAGCATCTAGATGGTTATGCAATGAATCTAGATACTTGTTCGAAGCATCTAGATATTCGTGTAAAAGAAGAAGATAAAATTGAGAATGGAAATGGGGAATGTGCCAAAGAGACAACAACCCGACCATAGAAAAAAAAAAAAAAAAAAAAAACCAACAGCAGAAGGTTACCAACAGGTCTTCAATGTAGCGAAAAATTCCCGCACCCGGAGGCGTCCTTAAGCTTTGGGTGTAAACTTTTTTAAATGAATTATTTCCATAAAACAATACATACAATATATGAGATAAAAAAAATTATGAAATCTGATTTTAAATGATTTGGCGATAGCTACATAAATATGCATCACATATGGAGAGAGGAGAGAGGTAGAAAAGGCAAGAGTCGGGAGATATTGTAAAAGACTATGTACAAATTGACCTCTAGTTGACCAAATATGAAGTTGTAAATCATTGTCAATATATTATATCTTATTGGATACGTATGTCAGGATAAACGAATATTAAAGTAAACAAACACTAAGTATGGTAATACCAGTACATTGTTTTCAACTTTCTATGCAAAACAAGCTGAATAATATGAAAAATAAATTAGAAAAGGTCAAGACCGTCTGTGACAATCGTCAACAATTTACTGCTGACTTTTAGTCATAATTTATATCGGTCATGACATTATTTAAATGATTCATTTAATTTTAAATTTCAAGTTTATAAATAAAATCTGAAGTCGTTGGAATATTGGAAAATGACCGGCGTATTTCTTTTTCGCTTGAATTTATCACATATCCTCTTTCATTTAAAATTCAAGATGATATCAAGGAATTGTGGTCAAAGAAATGATAGTGGTGGTTACAGAACGTACCCCCGTTTTTTGGCTGCCTATAAACTAAAAAACATCATGTATCAATTTTTAGCATCAGATCGTCGAATCTTTTTTACGCGTCACTCCGCTCAGCGGTATTATATTCAATCATCGGAATTTTCACCCCTTTCCAAAATATCTAGTTTGCTCATAAACGCGACGAGAGAAACTTGAAAATACTGATATTATTTTCTGATTTGGGCATTTTTACTTTTTACTTGTCTAAAATATTTTTTTTTAAATTTCTAATTTCATGTCTTGTGATAGATTAATAAAAAAGGGTGTTTTCAAATAAATATATCTCTAAAACGGGTGTTGCTAAACGGCGGAAACGGAAAACGGAACGGAAACGGAAACGGAAAGAAACTTTTTTATAGACCGAATTTAAGGGGGAAATAAAGAACTATAAAAATCAATAGATCTTGTCTTGCTTTTAATTTTTGCTATTAAAAGTTTTATCTATTTACCATATATGTCAATATAACAGGCGAACATGCAAGTGAGAAAATTCGTCAAATAAGGTCGATAACTCCTGTAAGAAGTCATTTGACTGTTTTTACGTGAATGGACATTAGGCATAGCTCATCATTCTAATAAAATTGAGAATGAAAACGGGGATTATGTCAAAGAGGCAACAACCCTACCAAAGAGCAGACAACATCCGAAGGCCACCAATGAGTCTTCAACGCAGCGAGAAAATCCCGCACCCGAAAGTGGTATCAGCTGGCCCCTAAATAAAATTGTGTGCTAGTTCAGTGAAAATGGGCATCACACTAAACTCCAGAAAATATAAATGAGATAAATTAAAAAAATATATAAAGACAGTCTGAAGACTAACAAAGGCCAATAGTTCCTGACTTGGGACAGGCTAGGGAATGTAGAATAAAGAAACATATATGAAGCATACACACAGTAAAACTCTTTTTAAAAGAAGTCCGAGTCCGATGTTAGTTTATACATGTTTTTTACATCAGGTTTTCGTTATTCATAGCGCCTCTTAATAGACAGCACTTGCATTGTATCCCTATGTTTTAATTTAACCCATGTCGGCTAACTTGTCTGACAGGCAGGGTTATCCAACACAGTTTTTAAATTAGATACACCAATAGTAATTGTTGCAAAGTTTAACCAAAACTATCAGGCGACTCCCTTAAAGACATATGTTCAATAACATTTGGCCCAGTAGTTTCAGAGACTGAGAAATTTTGTAAAAGTTAACCTTTAAAGACGAAACGAGACGACGAACGCCAAGCGACGAGAAAGCTCACTTAGTAGTGTCAGGTCAGATAAAAAAGAACTCTCGCAAAGTATACCACTAAAGACTAAAGCAGGTCTTAGAACCAACAGAAAACGACCATGACAGAGCAAAAACATTGAATGAACATTTCACTATAATTGTATCAATATAGAAGACATCAACTAAATATGTACCACTAAATAAACCGTTACATCCAAAATGGAAAGACATAATAAATTAAATATGGGCGAGAACACAATTAGAATATGGATTTAATACATAAAAAGTATGAGGGACAGAAGAAATAGGCCATAGAATGTAAAAAAAATAGACCTAAAAAATATGAAATGAATTAGCAGCTATCATATTATTATTCACCAATTTTTCCACAATCATCAATGCCAGCTTGATATCCGATGAATGGACAACAGGAGACATTTGTGCATTTCCGCAAATTAAGTATCTCAAACATGCATTTTCTGCAAGATGCTGCAGCATATATATAGTATAGACCAACGTAATTGTGTTACCGTCTATAGCTTATTATAATATCATCAATGCTTTACGTCTTAGATGCATGGTTCTTTTATTAGTTGTTATTGGCTTTGAAATATCTGTCAGTTAACTGCGAGTACTCTCAAATCTGTACCGTCTAGTGTCTTATTGTTATTGTGATGTACAAGTACCCGACCACGTCCACTTGTATTTGTGTCCATCTGAGGAGTTACGCCTATTTGTATAGTAAATTCGTTCTTAAGTTGTAATGTTATACCACTGTCCCAGGTTAGGGGGAAGGTATGGATCCTGCTAACATGTTTAACCCAACCACATTCTGTATGCATGGGCCTGTCCCAAGTCAGTAGCCTGTAATTCAGTGGTTCGAGTGTCGTTTGTTCTACATTTGTATGTTACATATTTATATTTACTTCATTTTTTTGTACATAAATAAGGCCGTTAGTTTTCTCGTTTGAATTGTTTTACATTGTCATTTCTTTCGGGGCCTTTAACTGCTGACTATGCAAAATTGAATTTTCAGAGAAGACTTCAGCGGCATAATATTTGAAGCAGCGTAGACAATTTGATTTTTCCATTTAGGCCACTTTTTGCATATCAATTCGTATTTATTGATTTGAATTCTATGAGATATAATGTTTTTTCTATGGAAATACCTGAATACCAAACAGCAAACTTCAGTATTGCAAGGAGTTACTATACAAATCCTTGAGTATTGCAAAAGAGCGAGAAAGGCTTTGTGTAGTGAGAGATTTTGTCATTTTTTTTTCATAAAATTAAAGTATGTACAATTTTCTATTCTAGTTCCCTGGTTTCCATATTGGATTTTGTCCATACACCATTGTCCTATTAGGTTTCTTTCACGTTTTCTTTCCATTATACAAGAAAAGATACAACGAAAATCACCAATGCAGAATCATCTGACAACAAGATACACCACAACACTCATCTTGATTCACGGTAATGAAGAAAGAAAACAGAATAAAATAATGCAGAGGATTTCCCCAAAAGTTTATTACTTGACAACCTATTTATAGAATCGAGGCCAATGTCAATCTGTTTAGGCCTATATAGATTTTTTTTGTGTTGTTGGGTTGCTATCTTCTTGAAATTGATCAAACCTTTTTTTAAAGAAACGTCGAACAGACTTTCCTGAATCGCATGAACGACGTACACATGACTTTAATATCAAATATTTCAAAAACATAGTCTCATCATCTCCTCGTAATTATTTTAATACTTTATGCTTTATAATCTTTTATTTTAAATTCATTCCTTTGGGTTACTTGTGAACATGTGTAATACTATATAAAACATATGCCTATGTAGATAAAAAAAAAAAAAAAACAATAATAAAATTCTGTTTCCGTTTTCCGTTTCCGTTCCGTTTTCCGTGTTCGCCGTTTAACACCCCTCTAAAACTGCATAACCGGTTTGTTATTTTAAACTATGATTAATCTGTGAATATTTATAATGTACAACAGTCGTTATATTCCGCCGATCTCCGTCTAAAAGGTCTCCGATTGCTCAAGCCCTCGATAGGATTTAGGCCGCTAGAGGGCGTAGAACTATTCGAGTTAATCGAAAACCTACTACAACCGTTTTTATATCATTCGACTACCACACGATTTGCATGTAAAACAAAAAGTGCAATACACTTTACATGTTAATCAAAATCTAATCCTCAGAAAATGATATTTTACAAATCAGTGCTAATTTTTCTTGTCACGGCAGCTTCTCGAATAAGCACTTTTTAGCTCACCTGGTCCGAAGTGCCAAGTGAGCTTTTCTCATCACTTTGCGTCCGTCGTCGTCGTCGTCTGTTAATTTTTACAAAAATCTTCTCCTCTGAAACTACTTTGTCAAATTTAACCAAACTTGGCCACAATCATCATTGGGGCATCTAGTTTAAAAAAAGTGTCCGGTGACCCGGCCAACCAACCAAGATGGCCGCCATGGCTAAAAATAGAACATAAGGGTAAAATGTAGATTTTGGCTTATATATCTCTGAAACCAAAGCATTTATAGCAAATCTGACAGGAGTAAAATTGTTTATCAGATCAAGATCTATCTGCCCTGAAATTTTCAGTCAGATGAATTGGACAACCCGTTGTTGGGTTGTTTCCCCTGAATTGGTAATTTTAAGGAAATTTTGCTGTTTTGGGTTATTATCTTGAATATTATTATAGATAGAGATAAACTGTTAACAGCAATAATGTTCAGCAAAGTAAAATTTACAAATAAGTCAACATGACCGAAATGGTCAGTTGATCCCTTTAGGAGTTATTGCCCTTTATAGTCAATTTTTAACCATTTTTCGTAAATCTTAGTAATCTTTTACAAAAATCTTCTCCTCTGAAACTACTGGGCCAAATTAATCCAAACTTGGCCACAATCATCTTTGGGGTATCTAGTTTACAAAATGTGTCCGGTGACCCGGCCATCGAACCACGATGACCGCCACGGCTATAAATAGAACATAGGGGTAAAATGTAGTTTTTGGCTTATAACTCAAAAACCAAAGCATTTAGAGCAAATCTGACTGTGGTTAAATTGTTTATCAGGTCAATATCTATCTGCCCTAAAATTGTCAGATGAAATGGACAACCCGTTGTTAGGTTGCTGCCCCAGAATTTTTGTTGTTGTTATTATCATGAATATTATTATAGATGGAGATAAACTGTAAACAGCAATAATGTACAGCAAAGTAAGACCCTAAAAATAAGTCAACATGACCAAAATGGTCAATTGACCCCTAAGGATTTATTGTCCTTTATAGTCAATTTTTAACAATTTTCATAAAATTTGTTTATTTTTACTAACATTTTCCACTGAAACTACAGAGCCAAGTTCATTATAGATAGAGATAATTGTAAGCAGCAAGAATGTTCAGTACAAACACATCACCATCACCAACACACAATTTTGTCATGAATCCATCTGCGTCCTTTGTTTAATATTCATATAGACCAAGGTGAGCGACACAGGCTCTTTAAAACCTCTAGTTTTTTTTATTACAAACATTGTTTGATGCTGTTGGCACCAAATAAGATTAATAACTTTGTGAAGTTCAAACCGCGCAGTGCTAACCACCGCAGTTAGGTGTTTTGCTTCATTTGTGATGTATAGATACGAAGTTTGATTTTTTTATTTTTTTTTTAGCGTGGTTCGGTTTTTTAGATTGATAAATATTCCATAGGCATTCGGCAATCCTCGGTAGAATCCGCTACTCTCCTTCTGATGAGGGTACGGAATCGGCCGAGTTGAGACGAATGATTCCATAGGCAGGTTATCCACCAGTCGTCGCTCACTTCCGGTATTTTCGGAACCTAAGTTCTTTGCACTTTTCGCAACATGACGACCTGTTGCTTTCAATTATTTACATGATTCCCGTTCTAACAAAACTGTTACATTATAGTAAGTTTAATATCGTGTTTTTAGTGTACAGAAGAAGGCAGGAAAAAATACATGCCATTCTTTGCATGCTTAACAAAAATATTGCACGCAAAGTAATGACAACTTACTGACCAATTCAAAAGGACTGATACGCACCCACCTTAACATGCTAAATGTTTGACCTTATCTATTTTACTGGCTGTGAAATGCAACAGCTGTTTATTTTGTCAAATACAAGATGTCATTTTTATGCCCCATTTATGGACATTATGTTTTCTGGTATGTGTGTCCGCTCGTTTGTTCGTCCGTGCGTCCGTACGTCCGTCCCGCTTCAGGTTAAAGTTTTTGATCGAGGTAGTTTTTGTTGAAGTTGAAGTCCAATCAACTTGAAACTTAGTAAACATGTTACCCATATGATATTTTTAATTTCAATGCCGAGTTTATCCCATTTTCACGGTTCATTGGACATAGAAAATGATAGTGCGGATGGGGCATCCGTGTACTTCGGGCATATTCTTGTTTCGTTATTTTAAAACATAAATTTCGCTAGTTTTTCGAAACTGGGTCGCAACTAAACGTAGTTTCAGAACCGTAGTTGCAGACTTGTGTTGTAAAAAAATATACAACCATCATCTTTATCCTATGTCTGTATTATACACAAAATAAAATTTAAAAAATGCATTGTGCTAAACAAGTTTACAATGTAAAACATACTTCATGTTATATATACGAAAATAAGATAATAATAAATGTTTCATTCACATTCACAAGCAGTCCCCTATTAATAAATGTTGATTTATATTCACGTATGTATTAAAAGTAAGTTTTATCAAACATTGACCTGGCCTGTTTCCAGGATACACCTGTGAGCTTAGCTTTTTGGTGCAAGCTTCGTATTTTTTTATATTTTAGAATTTGTCACATTATAAATAAAGGATGATGTACGTGAGACAACTACCCATTCGTCTCAACTCGGCCGATTCCATACCCTCATCTAAGAAGAGTAGCAGATTCTGTACCGAGGATTGCCGAATGAAAACTATCCACAGATTTCAAATGATGCGTAGGGCCGTAACTAACAAAATGTTTTATATGGTCAGGATATGCTCGCTGTATTGAAGACCCATTTGTAGTCTTCCGCTGTTTTCTGCACTTTCGTCGGGTTGTTGTCTCTGACAATTTCCCTTTAGTCATCCTCAATTATAAACATATGTGTAAAAGGCGGCATTATGATAGGCTGGAGTTTGAGGCCAGCTAAGTACCTAAATGCTGAGCCGTTTTTCGTGCTTTGTTATGCAATTCCTGTTTGGTGTGAGCCAAGGCTTCGTGTTGAAGACCGTACTTTGACCTACTAGTATTATGGTTTACTTTTTACACATTTTGACTTGGACGGAGGGTTGTCTCATTGGCACTTATAACACATCTTTTTATATCTATCTTCACGGTTTCAGCTGCTGCATTCGCCCTATTACAGTTGACGTGCGCCTTCAGATTTAAGCGGTTTGTTTATCATTATTCCATACCAATTCAGTAGCGATTGTACTAGTATTTGCCCTATAAAACCGACAGATTTCATAAAGCAGCAGTCTTTAAATAAGAAGTGAGCTTTTACAAATACACATGTATCATTTTATGTGGTTCTTTTGTCTATAGCTAATTTCATATTAGTTTTCCATAAATAGGAGACAACCGGCATTGTTCCGTCACATAATTTACGGTACTAAAAGTCATAGTCTTATGATGAGATAACCTTATAATACCGTATTTAGTCCGAGTAAAAAGGCACGACATGAACAATGTTAAACAATTAAAACGAATAACAAACGGACAATTTAGAAGAAACAAAATTACAAGTTCATAGATATGTGATGTAATAATTTTGTGTCAGAAAAAGCACAAACGTGTGCAAACACTTCAAGGTTTCGTCAGATTATATACATAATGTAAATATTTTATAATGGTGTCCGAACTGTTTGGCATTCGAAAAGAATTTAAACAGCTTAAGCTAGGCCGTGTTCACATTGACTCGGACCTAATCTCGGTGTTGTGTTAGTGTAACTCACACATAAACTAAACATAATTACGTTCCCATTGATAAAATTCAATGTTTACATGTAGTTTAAATCATGTTTTTCTACATGCAGTCCATAGCCGATGTAGGCCTTGTGTAGGTTAAGTGTACACAAAACTAGGCATTCGTAACTTTAATTTCCCCATGTATATTTAAAAAAGATACAATTTTTATATAAAATTGATACTTATAACACTTATTACCAAAGTTCTTTACAGAAATATTTGTCTAAACTTGCTATACTTATTTGTTATAAAAACACTTTACGTAGCCTTGTATTAACCCCTAATCAAGACTCATCCATCATCATTGCCGAACACATAATTCATTTGAAAAAAGGTCTTCCCGAATCGATTGAACGTACACACTGACAGAAATATTTGCCACTGGGTTTATACTCAAACAACGATTCACTCATAAATGTATTACTGAAAATGGTGAGTTTAATTGTGTGTAGTATCTCAGATCCGTTAAAATACAATTAGAAATAAAAAAAAAAAAAAACATTACCCCTCCCTTTGCCAAATACTCCTTGGAGAAAAAATATCATTTGAAACAAACAGAGATAAGCACGCTCATTGCGAGCCTATGTTTTGAATGCGTAATCGAGACATCTTCAAACTACTGCAAATCATCCAAATTGACTTTCTGAAAGTAGCAACCACTTTACTTTAAAAAAAAAGGGGGGGATGTTCTGAGTCAGATTTTTTTCTCTCGCGAAAGTTTATAATTAGTTTTTTTTTTCGATGGTACCAATTCAATATTTAACACTATAATGTATGGGGGGACTTTGGATTCAGAATATTTGTTCTTTCTAATCATCTGAATAACCCGATTTTTTTAAATCAAATTGTGGAAAAATCCATCCCCCCCTTTTTTTTAAACGTTAAATGGTCGTTCCCTAACTGCTAAAAAAGTTGTTCGAAAATTTGAATTCGGTTCTACAAAAAAAATGCACATTTAAATGACATATAGTTTACAAGTGTGAACAAATCTAATGTACAGGTAGCTAAACAAGGTGTATAGATGTGAACAAATTTAATGTGAAACTAGTGTACATTACATTAAACATGTTTACTGCACACGGCGTTTGGTGTGAACACGGCCCTACTCGCATGCAGCGACTTTAAAATCTTGTTTCTCGGGGATCGTTTTCAGTTTTGAGATGGTCCCTTAAAACAGATCGTTAATCCCAAAGTCGGATGTTATACTGTATACATTAAATATAGTAACATAAACAACATTAATATATTAGTCAGGTGTTGATGCAATATGTCTAATAATCGTGACATAATAGATAAAACACATACTATTCTAGTCATTGTAACTCGCTGATTTATAGTGTTGACCTAAATTCAGAAGTCGACTGGCATACATTTAAAGGAGCAACCATTAAATTTCAGGGGGGAGGAAGGGTATGTTTTGTTCGTCTTAGTCATATCCCCCCCCCCCCCCCCCCGCCATTAAATTATTTTCCAAAATTTAAAGCTATAAGGTATTTGGAAAATCTGGATCCTGAATATTTCTTTTTGTCATATGCTTGTACAAAATATCTTCTTCTTATTATTGATTCAATATTTATCCATTTAAAATATCCCTGAAACCCCTCGCTGTTATTACATTATTCCAATGAGGCACCATCATTCATTACCATAGAGTATTCATCATGTAAACAAAGATTCATAAAAGAAAACAATTTTTTTAAATATTCATATTTATTTCTATAACAGTACAATTAAACAATTGACAGCAATGGATGGTTGTCATATTTAGTCTCATTGTCAATTATACCCCATCTCAATAGTGTTATACAAACATGATTCTAAAACAAATCCCATTTGCACTGAAAATTTGTTGAGTCAATCTTACTTAAAAAGACAGTTTATAATGCATGAAAGTTTAGAATATTTCTTAACGTATCATTAATTTACATTTTAGCGTATTTTATTTTGAAAATTCCAATTTGATGAAAAACTCGAGTAAGTAAGGAATGCGCATAGCGCGCGCATTACTGACTAAATTGCATTTGTTTTCGGAACAATATATACATACTAGTACACTGTATATGGGGAAATGGGCATAGCGCGAAATTCATTATTGGCTCCTTAAAATTCAGTTGTTTTCGGAAAAATATACATAAAGATACCATATTTGTGAAAATGCGAAAAGCTCGTAACTGACAAAATTAAAGTTGTTTTCGGAACACAATATGTGCTAGTATATGTGATTTTTATGTAGTTTTTAAAGTTAAATTTGGAATATTTTATGAGCAAGTACCTTCCAAAAATATGCTAACCAAATGAAAATAATTTATAAGACGTCAAACATTTGTAGATTCTAAAACGAATCTGTTTAAAAGTGCTTGAATTACTTTTTTTTCTTTTTTTTTTATAAAAAAAACCCAATATAATTAAAAAATCTTACGTCTCTCGATAATCCGTGTTCAGTGTGAACAAACGATTTGAAACTACATAGACTGACACACTATAATATAGGTATAAAAAGGGAAATCTTTTGTAGAAGCTTAAAATTGCTTAGATGTATATAAATACCAAAGTATTCAAGGAATTCTCATATTAATGATCCGATATATAAATTATCCTATAAAACTACTGTAACACATGCTTTGAGCATTTTTTTTCTCACTATAACAGCAAGTCAAAGTTTTTCTGTAAGACTTTTCTACCATTTTAGCTTTCCCGGAACATATTTCTCCACAAGTTTTGTGTAATAAGGCACCAACTCCTCTAGCGGAGGAATATCTGGAGTTTTGGAATACAGATCAAATTTATTGAACTCGTTCACCCATTTCATCATTTCCAAGTCCTTGTTGTCGCACAGATATTTGTAAGCACCGGAAGTGTGCCAGGGATAAAATGAATGAAACCGGATGCAGTATAAGGCTTCCTCTGGAAGATGGCAAGTATTTTCGGGAGCTTTCAGAACACGGTAAAGATATTCATCGTGACCCCAAGACATGTAAACGTTTGTCAAACCGCAGTTTTCTTCGTAGATTCCTAGTTTCGTGTTGGTTTTCTCATTTTGTAAATCGGGATTGTCTTTAAAAAGTTCGGCGTCAAACACGATCGATTTATCGGGACGGCAGCCGACTGGAAAAGTATCTCCAACGGTCGAAAATTGTGGTTCACCCCACAGCGCCATTACTTTTCCAACATCATGGATCAAACCTGTAACTTGGAACCATTCGTTGTTAGGGTGTTTCTGTCGGATACCCTGGGCCGTTTGGAATGCGTGGACGGAATTCGGTACATCGACATCGGGGTCGCTCTCATCCATAAAATTGTTCAACATGTTTAGCGCTTCCATAATGCTCATCTCGCCATGGTTGAATTTGCACCAATATTCATTTTTCTTTTTCACATAATCCAGGGTCTGGGTAGTGTGCATTGCTCTATATGTATTGATCACTCTTTCGGGTGATGTGTGGATATCGAACGTACGGTAGTCATCTTTGTCTTTATATTCTGGACGGTATTCTGACGGATCTTCAAGAGACACCGAGCCTGGAAGTACGACTTGAGCGTTCGACATGATCGTAGCATATGATTGTATTGAATGATCTATAGTCTACCTATGTATATAGTTTCAATTGATACTATACAATAAATCCGGTTAGAACCGCTTACATTTTTAATACCTGTATAATCGTATAGTCTATTCCAAATAAGTTTGTTTTGGTGTCAAGGGATGTTCTCAAAACGTAATTTTTTTTGGTGATGGGAGTACGTATTTATACGTGGTTGTTGATGTTTTACGTTTTAACTGCAGGAGGGGCCGGTTGTGTAGCCTGGTCGGAAAATGTCTTAAGTGCAGTTTTACAATTGATTAAATAAAAAAAAAAATGAGAAGACAAATGGGGAATATGTCACAAAGAGACAACACTGAACTCGACCAAAGAGCACACAGCATGCAACTATTTGCAGAAAATCGTCTTTCGCCGTTAATACAGATAATGATGATATAAGCAGTAAATGTAGAAACATTTGTAATCATATATATTATTGCGATTGTTGGACTAACACGGAGAGCGATCGAAGTGTAGAAGTATACTAATTAACACCATGAAGCCATTAAATTGGATGTCCTGCTTTTTAATATCACATGTGCTTTTCGAACGAACAAAATTAAAGGATATTGCTTAAGACTCCCTTCTCGTGCAATTATTGAAATCTATCATGTTGCAAAACATTACATCATGGAGTAACTTAAATCAGATAAACCCCAAAAGGGCTAACACCCTAAGGGTGTATTAATATACTTACATTTCGTCTTACATAGAGAAATTTATCAATACGATTACCTTAATTTTTTAGATTAAATTTGATTTAAGTCGGTTTCGTAATCTTTTGGCCATAAGATAATTTTAAACGTCTTCTTTAAAAGGATTTTAACAAAAATTCATGTAAAACAAATACTTCATATCAAAAGTTTTCTAGTTATTTTAAGAGTTGTTCAGGTGGCAGAAACCATGCAGTTATTTTACAATAAATCTTTAGAATTTCATGGATTAACCGATTTGTGATTAAATTTTCTTGAAAAATATATACAAATAAAATGTATGGTTTCAAGTGTTTAAGATGTGCGCGTACTTTAATATGTTAATATATAGAAAAATTTTTAAATCTATAAATTCATTGCTAATAAGGCAAAAAAAATTATGCTCTTATATAAATCTTATCCTCACCTGCAGAATCCTCCTAATAGCAGAAAAGAATTTTAGGCAAAATTTCAAGAGATAAATTATATTCAATGAATAAGAGCTTTGTTCTGATCCTATCCTTACCATCAAAATCTCAAGACAGTTTTGTTAACAAAAATTAATTTCCCCCTCACTTTGACTTTATGCCGTCAAGTGAGGAGACCACAATTTTTCATGACTTCTGATTGGACTCATACCACATCTTCTTATATCTCAATATTAAAGATTCTACAATTCAGGTTAATGGTGGTTTTCCAGGCGCTTATTTCCGAAAAAAAATACCCCTATAACGTGATGTAACCTAAATGGAATATTAAGGTATATTAATTATTGTTAAAAGAAAATAGAGACAAGTGCCTGTGGGTGCTTGCTACTATCGGTTTTATTCCGTCATTACTATATCTGTTTGACTCGTTTTTGTTTGAATACTACTACTTGCAGAGACTGGTTTAGGGGGAGTATGCATGATATACGTTTTACATGATTTTACTCCTGCATAGGTTTGTGCCTCCTCTCTTTTCAAAATCCTAGTTCTGCAGATGACTGTAATACATTCAAAATTAGAAACATGTAACATAAAGTTATAAAATTTGACCGCTAGTTCAAGTTTAGATAATACTATCAAACTGACCTATCAAGCTGTTCCAAATATTGACACGTCTGGTGAAAAACGTGATGGTTCGAAACTCGGGGCAATAGGGACAATAGTCTTGGTATCAATCAAGCCTTTAATGATGATTTATTTATGGTTCCGGACAGATTATACATGCTTTAAATCAGATTAAAAATGCTGTAAAAATAACAAAATAGCAACACGGCAAGATGAACAATAAGTCTGAAACTTATATCAGAACATAGGGGTCCTTGCTGTTGGGTGTGAACCAAGGCTCGCGTTAAAGGCCGTACTGTGACAAATAATGGTTTACTTTTACGAATTGCGACTTGGATGAAGAGTTGCCCCGTATGCCCTTATACCACATCTTCTTATTTATATATAAATGTTGTTTTTATATTAGAAAATTGGACAAGAAGCAATCAGCCAGTTGTTAATAATTAAAGTCTCACTGTTTGTCCCTTCCGGAGCACCCGAGATCACCCGCGGGTTTTGTTTAGTTATTGTTGCCCAGTTTTTTATGCTGTGTTTTGTGTACTATAGTTTCCGTCTTTTCTTCGTTTTTCTTTCGTTTGCTACGGCAATGTCAGTTTGCTTTCGCCATATGAGTTTGAATATCCCTTTGGTATCTTACGCTATACCAGTGCCTTTAATAGCTTACTAAACGGTTTAGGATTTGCTTGCTGTTAAAGAGCATACGGAGATCGATAATTGTTCACATCTCTTTTTATGGAAAAAGAAGATGCGGTATGATTGCCAATGAGACAACTCTTCACAAAGGACCAAATGACGCAGAAATTAACAACCATCGGTCATCAAACGGCCTTCAACAAAGACCATACCGCATAATTAGCTATTAAAGGCCAATTCAAATGAGAAAACTATCAGCCTAGTTTATGTACAAATTAATGAACGAGACAAAAACTGAATTACGGGCTTCAGCATGCCTTGGGACATGACATGTGGAGCAGGATCTGCTAACCCTTCCGGTTGGAGCTTCTGAGATCACCCCCAGTTTTTGGTGGGTTCGTCTTCTCGACACCAATATCAAGTTTGTCAAACCTGCATTTAATGTAATGACTCTTGGGCATTTATATATAAGGGAACAACCATTTAACTTAATGGGGTATGGGTTTTTGTTCGAGTCAATAAAGTTTAACATTTTTATTTAATTTTTCAACGCTTTCAGTCATTTTTTTTTTTAATATTTAACACTATAAGGTATGGGGGAATAGAGTCCAGATTATTTTTATGGTCACCCACATGATCAGATTTTTTTCTTCGTGAAATTGGGAATCAGAATACTATAGTACCCCCTTTGAAGTTAAATGGTCGTTTTCTAAGCTTTTTCTAGATCCAGAAAGACAACTGAGCATTTAAATGAATAAAACAAATTTAAATATTTTTCTTGTTATTCTAATAATTGGACTTAGTTTTTGGCATTTTCCCTTCAATTTACGCTTTAACTTCAACAGTAGCAAAAGTAGGCTAGACACACGGTTCAGTTTTTTTCTTCTATATTAAACAGAAATAGACTTGCAGAATAAGTCTACTTATCCATCTCTTAAAACATCCACATTATTCGATGCCTAATGGTGCACCAAGTTTAAAATAAAACTGGAAGCTCTATTGAGCCTGAACTAGTCACCTGTGTGTATCTTATACAAATGGTAAAGCAATACAGCTCATCAGAGCAAACTTAATAATAAAACAGATGGTAAATATTACCTGTTAACAATTTCCTATTGTGTTTCAATGTCACCTATAATGTATATATATATATATGTATTTTGAATAAAAGCTCTAGAGCTTTATGTTGTATTGCTATATAAAATTGAGAATGGAAATGGGGAAGATGTTAAAGAGACAATCCAACCAAAGAGCAGAAAACAGCTGAATGCCACCAATGGGTCAACACAGTGAGGAAATCCAGCACCCGGAGGTGGTCCTCAGCTGGCCCCTAAATAACAAATTTTGTACTAGTTTAGTGAACATGGACATCATACTAAATATATGTATACCCGACTTTAAATAAATCTATAATGCTTATACTTTTTACGTCTTCTGGAATCTATCTCAAATTACTGAAAGTACCCATACTTCTTACAGACATTCACATGAGCACTACTGTCTAATTTCGTTTATAATTCATTCATTGGTTGAAGAGAAAAATATTGAAGTGTTTTGAATCAACGAATTTTGTTCTCGTCCCAGAAGCCATATTCAATAATTGGACTTTAAACCAACCGGCGCGGGACGTTTGCGCTTTTTCAGAGGACATTTAATTTTGAGCTTTTATTTTTGGACACTTGCGCTTCAAATCATAGGACATTTGCGCCTTTTACATAGGACATTTGCGCTTTTGCAATATTTTGTTTTTATAACTATCCTCCTCTTTTGTCCGAGCTTGGGACCGGCAGGTTTGACCTGGTAGAGTTAAAAGTTTAAAAATCATCGCATAGTAGCACATTTTTTAGCACATTGATATTTGTTAAAAAGTTTATACATACAGCTAAAACTAGTAAAAGAAAACATTGTAAAGACATGAAAACACGTACAGTCATCACAGGTTAGTTTTCGCTTGATATCTGAAGCCCAAGAACTGATTTTTTTTAGCTCTTATCTGTTCTGAATGGTATTTCGCACATATTTCAAATAAATAATCATGTTTCACAATTCTGGGGTGCCTGTTCATCAATATTATAACAAATCGTAATGTATTTCGCCGCTTTTTGTTAAATGATGCTCTTCAAAAAAGATTTTTTTTTAACAGAATGCATGAGTGAGTAGAACTGTCTGCACCATTTGTCGTAATAATGACAAATATAACTTAAATTCATCTACGTAATAATATTACTTCTCATTAAAATAACAGATAGACGACTAATAATACAGGTGATTCAAAATTTAAAGCGCAAATGTCCTATCATTTTAAAGGTAAAAAAGCGCAAACGTCCTGTGCCCAAAGCTCGAGGCCCAAACACTTGGGAGATACCTTTTGAAAAACATTTCTGCATTGTTTACAATTGATTTCATTTGTTATAAAAGGAATAACAACATGATATCATTAAGTCATGCTAAATTGCTGCAATCTTCACAATTTTAGCAATCTAGTTAAATTTTAGACGGTTTCAGTCTTAACTGAAAGTGGCCACATTTGCATTCATTCTTAATATTGAAATGTAGGTTGTATTTGATGATAATACATAACATATATAAAGGTTGATGATGAACACGGATGCTGCCACTTTCATTTTTGACAAAAACCATTTGATAAGTGACATTTTTTGGCATATTTGATAGATTTTTCACATTAAGCTTGGATCGGAGCGTCTTCAATGACTAAATCAGTTAAAATCTTTCACATAAACTAATTGAATCAACTGAAATAGACACTTAAATGTTTATAGACCAGCGGTAGAATCAGAAAAAAATTAATAAGTGTTTAAAAAGTGTCCAAAATCTTTTGAGGACAAAATCGGCCCTTACCAGACCTCTTTCAATTACTTCTCGATGTTACATTAGAAAAATCAAAAGGGAGATTACATCAATAGATATAAACAATTCACCAGAGTTTCATGAGAATTGCTGAAAGCATTTTTGAGTTATTGTCTGAAAACTGGAAAATGCCCCCGTTTTTAATGAATAAAACCCCATAACTTAGATATGTAAAATCATAAATTTATAAAATTCTAAAAGGAGCTTACATCAATAGATGGAAACAGGTCACCAAAATTTCTTGCTAGTTGGTGAAAGCATTCTTGCGTTATTGTCTGAAAACTGGGAAAAAAACCCCTTTTTTATGAATACAAGAGAGCACACACTGAAATGTCTCGCCTTCTTTACTAATCATTGATATTATGTTGATAGTCCTAAGTATAAAGCTTTATTACAACGGTACATAAACTTAACATTAACCAAGATAGCTAAACAAAGACCAATGAACCATGAAAATGAGGTCAAGGTCAGATGAACCATGCCAGGCAGACATGTACAGCTAACAAAGCTTTCATACAACAAATATAGTTGACCTATTACTTATAGTTTAAGAAAAATAGACCAAAACGCAAAAACTTAACACTGTGCAATGAACCGTGCAATTGAGGTCATGGTCAAATAAAACCTGCGGGACTGACATATAGATCATAATATATTTCCATACACCAAATATAGTTGCCCTTTGGCATATTATATTAGATAAAAAGACCAAAACTTAAAAACTTAACATTGACCACTGAACCATGAAAATGAGGTCAAGGTCAGATGACATCTGCCTGCTAGACATGAACACCTTACAATCATTCCATACAACAAATATAGTAGACCTATTGCATAAAGTATGAGAAAAACAGACCAAAACACAAAAACTTAACTATAACCACTGAACCATGCAAATGAGGTCAAGGTCAGATGACACCTGCCAGTTGGACATGTACACCTTCCAGTCCTTCCATACACCAAATATACTAGCCCTATTGCTTATAGCATCTGAGATATGGACTTGACCACCAAAACTTAACCTTGTTCACTGATCCATGAAATGAGGTCGAGGTCAAGTGAAAACTGTCTGACGGACATGAGGACCTTGCAAGGTATGCACATACCAAATATAGTTATCCTATTACTTATAATAAGAGAGAATTCAACATTACAAAAATTCTTAACTTTTTTTCCAAGTGGTCACTGAACCATGAAAATGAGGTCAAGGACATTGGACATGTGACTGACGGAAACTTCGTAACATGAGGCATCTATATACAAAGTATGAAGCATCCAGGTCTTTCACCTTCTAAAATATAAACCTTTTAAAAAGTTAGCTAACGCCGCCGCCAAATCACTATCCCTATGTTGAGTTTTCTGCAACAAAGTTGCAGGCTCGACAAAAAGCTTCTATTAACTCAGAATTTATAAAAATAGAAAGGGAGCTCATGTCAATAAATATAATTAATTCACCAAAATTTCTTGCAAGTTGCTGAAAGCATTCTTCGATTTATTGTCCCAAAACTGGAAAATCCCCTTTTTTTAAAATGAATAAAACCCACAACTGGGGAACATAAAACCTAAAATTTGGAAAAAATTAAAATGAAATCACGCCAATAGATATAAACAATTCACCAAACTTTTATACAAATTGGTTAAAGTGTTTTAGAGAAAATGTCCGACATGTTGACAACAGATGGACATACAGACAACCATAACACGTCCTGTAAACAGGCTTATAAAACATGTAAAAAGTAATGTTTGTTGATGATTCAAAGTAACAACGCTTGGACAGGACTTTGTCAGAAAACTTTTGTTTCCTTCTGCTGGATTCAAATGTAACAGTACAAGAAGGACACTAGATGCCAAATAGTAGGGGAAAAAAGAGTGTTTGATGTTGATCAGACTGTTAGAAACATTTTTTTTAAAGAATAGTACAACTTTGAAGAAGCAACTAAGTAACTTTTGACTGTCGGTGAGTAGACCAGAATAGTTTCAAACTATAAAACTGCTTTTATAAACACTTCTATGACTCATATTAGTATTAAGCTAAGTGCTTGAATCAAAGGCAAAACGAACCTAGTTCCAACAGATATTAAATGACTATGTAAGTAATTCACATTAGGGCATAAAATTATAAGAATTTCAAGACTTTTGTCAGGATTTATATTTTTTGGGGGAGTATCAACAGTATTCTCCAATCAAGCTTGTACAAGTTATCAGGGTAGAGTGGTAACAGTGCATTCCAATGTTCCAGATTCTTTCAGTTACCTGCCTATATAACTCTTATTCATTTCAACTTTCATCCCGAAATCTTGCGCACCAACAATGCTATTTTTGCGATGGACAAAAGATCAAATCATGATTTTAAAAGCTTAAAAGAAAGATATATTATTTTTTTCACAATTTTTATTACCATAATAAACAATGACAGATATTATAATTCTGTAGGAAACAAATGTTTGGTGGTTAAAGTTCAAATGGTCCTAAATTTTAGAATTTACAAAAAAAAAAAAAAATTAAACCAAGGGGAGATAACAACTATATAAACTTAACCAAATGTAAATAAAATATTCACCACAAAATATTTGTCCTCAAAACTATAATATAAAACAAAATGATTGGCAAAGCAAACAATGATTATATAATTATATACTCTTGTATTAAACAGAGGAACTTAAAATATGAAAAGAAAAACATTTAACAATTAGGCCATGCAAAATTAACCTTCAGTTTCTCACTTACAGTTATAACTCGTTCAACAAGGCAGGAGAACTGGATGCTTTTCATTCCTTGATTTCAAATGATAATGAAACAAAAATCAGTTAATCCATAATTTGCTCATATATCAGATAAGATTGATATAAATGTACAAAAGAAATTAAAAGTTGATTTGATGGCCTTACTTATATAAAGATACACTTAACATTCAAAAGCAATACATGTAGTTTAATATCAGGAATTAAAATTCTTCAAGCAGATATGGTAAATCATTTTTTTTTACTCAACATGCAACTTAAATATATTTGTTTTTTAATACATACAATTACCAATACCTTTCTTAACAATGTATTATAAAAAAAAAAGTTTCAAACAAATGCTTTTCCAATTTTCAAACCTGAACTGAAAAACATACCCTGACAATATCAAACATATTTTTGATTCTAAATATCAAATTGTTCACTTATTTTTCTTCTGAATAAATGATTATTAACATATGAAACCAGAACCCACTCGAGATAGTACAATTTTTTTCTTACAGTAAAAACAGTGAGATATTCCAAAACCAATTGTTCTATAATAGTTTATGACAATTCCTTCAACGTTTACAAATAATATGGAGTAAAAATTTCATGCGTAGATCAATGATCATTTTAATACTTTAAAAAGTTTCCATTCACAAAAAAAAAACTTTATTTAACTGTCATTTACAAATCATAGCAGTAAAAAGAAAAAGTTTGACTACAAATTAAAAAAAAATTCTGAAAATCAAACCCATCTAGTCTTTAAGAAACCTAAAATTTTTACAATCAATCAATGAGCCGAAAAATAAGTAATTCTACATTTAACCTTCCAGCATGTTATAATTTTCAACATATTTGGTTCAAATTAAGTCTAAGACCAGCAGACTATACTCCTTAAACTATCACATAAGATTTCTAATTACTTGTTGGTATATTTCAATACTGTATTCTATCACTTTTACAGCCTTGTGTTTCTCAGATATCAACATTTATAAATTATCTTTTTACTACAATCATTAATACTGAATTTATCTGATTGCAGAAGATGGCAATATTCCATGGCTTTTTATACTTTACTATCTGTATGTTGAAAAATAAACAAATAAATAAATATAAGATTTTAATAAGTGCTTTATTACAATTTACTTCCAATTTTATGCAATTTAAAAAATATTAAGCATCAGTTGTTAATAAAGAACTGTGGCAAAAATAATGGTTGATTGTATTTTACCAATGAACCTTCAAGAAATATACAAGGTTTTCAATTAGACAATATAAAAATTGGTGATTTAAAGAAAATACCCATGATGCAGCATGCAATCATGAGCACAAAAACTATCAAATAAATCTTTTAGTTTAGCATTTCTATGGATTAGTAATAGAAACAAGACTTGAATATTGTAGAATTTCTTTCTTTAATTCAATAAACCAAATTGTCATGTTAAAATCTAAGTTTTATTTTTCTTCAGAATTTGTTAGCACTGCTAGAAACCTTTTATAAATAGCTGTGTCCATTACCAATGATGTGCCTTGATTTTGGGGTATCAATATCTTGCAGATAATTAATTATTTCTTTGTGTTTATAGCCCAGCTAGATGAAGCATTAACGTTGAATTAGATGTTTCTGTTTGGGTAAATACAAAATTCTCAAAAAATTAACTTTGACAGAATTTCAAATGTACAAAATAAGCAAAGTATCACAACATATGAAATCAAAAAGGAAGTTTAATAGTTTATTTTTTTTGGATTTTCTCTGCATCCTTCCAATAAAGATGTCAGATGTCATTAAGAAAATAAAGTTCTTCAATCTTGTCCATTAATCTGTTTCTGTTTAATTTACTCCTTCTTTTTTTCCTGTAAAGAGAAAAAATAATCACTCGTTAAATTTGAATTGAAATTGTAGAGTTCTATAAAAACACAGCAGATTGAGAGAAGAATTCAGATTCTCAACTATTGGTGGATGTCAAGTACTTATTGTGCCCCACATAGGGCCTTATGATTTTCAGTCCATCCCGACTCGGATTCTTAAAGTGTTTGGTTAAGGTAGTTTTTGATGAAGTTGAAGGCCAATCAACTTGATACTTAGTACACATATTCCCTATGATATGATCTTTCTTAATAGGAGTTTTGACCCCCAATTTCACAGTCCACTGAAAATAGTCATAGTTGTTCACTCTCATAAATATCATTCAATTTCATGTGGTCCTAAGTAACAACCCAATATTTTGTTCAGTTAAGTATTGTAAAGGACTCATAGCCGATTTTTTAATAATAAGTCTAAGTTGTCTAACGGCATTAACAGCGTTTTATCAGTTTTAATTCTTTGGTCAAAGAACATTTTGAAATCTTTGAAAACATGATAGGCCACAAAATAAATCCATGAAACTGTGTCACTAAAATATTACTGCTATAACTCTATGCACAAAAGCGGTAATTAAACCTAAACAATTTTGAATCTATCTAGTGATGTCAGTCTTTGCCAAACTGTAATAGGGTTTGTCTAACCGCAAAAGAAATTTGAAATTAATTGCTATATATTAAACCAAAAAATCCATTAAAATTCTGTCTGACCGAACGATATTTTGTCGGACATTTTGTCAAACAGACAGAGTTTGGGATACACTGTGATGTAAGACATTATCTTTTTGAACTGGCTAATTATTTTACTAACTTACCTTTTTGCCTAAGATGATCATCAGTTTACGGAAGATGTTGATGAAGTCCAGGAACAAATCCACACTATGCCTGCAATAACAATAGGTTTAGAAATGTTATTTGATTTTACTTACCATGCTTACAAAATGTTTAGAAATATTATTTGCAGTTCATTATCTTTTTAAAATTTAACAATGTATGTAATTTTGACCCAATGATTGATGGATTGTTGCTTGCTTAACATTTAGGATGAATATTCTGATCTTTCATCAGTTACTGTACTTTCAATATGATTTTATATGTAACACTATATGTCTACAGTCTTTATCTTAAGTGTGTATTGTTTTTTATTCATCTTCATTGGCTATATTTACCGTCAAATCCACATGTCTTAGGATGCCATTTTGAAATGCTCCAATTCTCAATGGCTCCATTAATACAATATAATCTTAAATTTAACTGAAGTAACCTCAAAAATGCTGTTTCAATCAGTTTTAACCCTTTTCCATGGATATTTTTTTTTTAAAATACTTGATTCGCATAGGATTATTAAAAAAAAAATCAAAAAATCATCAGGTTTAAAGTATTGATGCATTGCGAAAAACGATTATTTCAACAATGAAATCCCAGTCAAAGATTCTCATGAATATCCTTTTTTTATATAAGATACAAATTTTTTAAGTCTGATAAAGTTTTTTCGTAGGTGAGACGTTTCAACTGAGTCACTACACAGGCATTAAAAGGAGTCATTATGGAGTAAAGGGCCAAAAGGCGTCATTATGGAGTAAAGGGCCAAAAGGCGTCATTATGGAGAAAAGGGTTTACCCTGATCTGAATCATACCAAATAAATAAACTTTCTTGTCATTTTTTTCATTTGTATGACAATACAGTTGTATGTTTTGCCATGATGTTTTTGCACAAAATCATTCATGACATTTTACAGAATTTTATTTCATTTTCAAATAATACATTATTAAAAGCAATTATGTACAATTTTCTTTTGTAATGCTTTTGTGACTTTCTAATTGGCAACAGAAAGTTTTCAACTAGTAACTTCAGTACTGGTAATCCATTAAGTTTATGTAGTGGTGCACTGATTATCTGAACCATCCATTAATTGGTTAATCTTGGTTACTTGGTTCGTTGATTGGTTTGAAGTGTGTACTGATTTCTATTTTGGCCTATATAGTACTGAGCCTCGAGGTCTGTTTTAATATACATGATACCAAGGGAAGGCATATACCTACATCTCAAATGTACTTTACATACATTTCACAGGGCCTTCCCTGGATATCATGCACATTGTAAGTGTAAATTGACAGATGTTAGAAACATTGTTTGTTCTTTTTAAATAAGATTTTAATTAAATAATAATTTACCAGATAAAGTCATCGTCTCCATTACGTTTTTTCTCAACAATAAGTTGTGTGTCGTACAGGACAAAGGCACAGAAAATCAATAATCCAGCATGGAGGTATAACTAAAAATAGAAAAAAACCAAGATAAAATCTACAAATATGACTATTGGATAATTGTACAGCATAATTCCAATATAACTTGTTTTTAATCTGTAATTTTTTACATCTATTTTCAAGTTTTGCCAAGGCTTTCAAGGTCTTACACAACACCTGCACATGGAGATGTATTTTAAAATTTCAACCAGAATCTAAACAAAATTTGTGGTACAATGAGAGGTAAATATAATGTCCGACTCCCATTATAACATGTATAAATGTTTAATACATGTACAAAATGTACATGCATGACATGTAGAAGTACTTATCTAAATACAGTCATAATATCAATTTCTGTGTCATTTTGGTCTTTTTGTAATTGTAAATTTTACCACATCTTCTAAGCCACCAATTCCCTCTAGTAACATGGCAAGATTTGAGTAAATTATTGATATAACTACTAAGACAATTCAGACAAAGCAGCCCCGTGATAACATGTTAAGATCTGAGTAAATTATTGATATAACAAACTTACATCCCAAATCATCTGAGACACTGAACCCCCTCATAACATGGTAAGATCTGAGTAAATTATTGATATAACAAACTTACATCCCAAATCATCTGAGACACTGAACCCCCTCATAACATGGTAAGATCTGAGTAAATTATTGATATAACAAAATTACATCCCAAATCATCTGAGACACTGAACCCCCTCATAACATGTTAAGATCTGAGTAAATTATTGATATAACAAACTTACATCCCAAATCATCTGAGACACTGAACCCCCTCATAACATGGTAAGATCTGAGTAAATTATTGATATAACAAACTTACATCCCAAATCATCTGAGACACTGAACCCCCTCATAACATGGTAAGATCTGAGTAAATTATTGATATAACAAACTTACATCCCAAATCATCTGAGACACTGAACCCCCTCATAACATGGTAAGATCTTAGTAAATTATTGATATAACAAACTTACATCCCAAATCATCTGAGACTGGAAGAAAATGTTCATGAATCCCAACAGCATCAACCAACTAAGTCCAGACATCAGAAACCCTGAAAAATACAGTTTCACGCTCACTATGATTATCTGAACATACAGTGATTTTAAATGCACTTCATATAACATATTTAATTAAATTTCTCTAAATAAAATGCAAACTATTGCAAGTTCATAGGAGTTTTCTTTCTTTTTTAACTACCTGCGAGTAAAGTTTGACAGCAATATTTGTTGAAATTATTCGCTGATGTATGTATCGTCATGATCATGTACATCATTGAACATGTGTATGATGTGTATGGACAATGTGAATGCAATTTACAATTACACATTATTACATGTATGACTTCTAGATCTAGAGTGGGTGTCTAATAAAGTTAAGATATTATATACAGAAAAGCTAAACACATTTATGCCTTATAAGATTTCTTTGCATTTTTGTTTTCAACAAATGATCAAATCTTTTCATCTAAATTATCTGTAAACCAACAACTTTCCAAATGTATCTTCAGACTTAAATGCTAACAGAATATCTGTACTTACCACCCATGTATAAAAAGGTTCTATCTGTGTTGTATAATGCAGCCAAAGAAAAACTGACAAAAATCACAGTAGTGGCCATAAAGGCTGTTGCTATTATGCTGAAAATAAAACATAAACAATATTAATATTAATATCAAGATGAGGTGAACTCATGTGCGATTCTTTATAATGGATTTACTGGTAATCATATGAAAACTTAAATTATTTTTTAATCTGGTGGATTCAATGGCTGACTATTAAAGCAGTGTGAGTTTAGGTCATTGTTGAAGGAGATACTGTGACATAAGTTGTCTCATTGGATGTCATCAATGACTTACAATGAACATTGTTAGTGACCTAAGGTTGCTTACATGAACATCAATAGATTTTAGAGGATATTTGTCTCATTCAGTGTTCTCCCCAGAATTTTCAAATAACAACTTGGAAATTAACATTGCACTGGTTTTCCAAAAAAATATACTACCATGGACCCTATATATATTCTATAATAACATCATCCAAGATAGCACCAGGGTACGATGGTGCTTGAAGGCCCTGGGGAGAACACTGTGACATTGGAAGTCATATTACATCTCTCTATTTTTATACTAAGTTGTTTAACTGTAACATGCTGGTCAAATAGGCTAAAGTCTGAAGGAAGACATTTCATCCGTGTTAGATGGTTTTTCTGACCTTGAGCAGATCAATCTTTGCTCCTACTTCTCTTTGCCTAAGGGAGAACCAGCAAATGCTAATTTTAAAGTCTTTTACTTTGACCAGCTAGGAATTGAACAAACAACCTTCTACACATGTACAATGTACATGTGCACAATTTGTCACATGTACAAAATGTACTTAATTCAACCTTAAAAATTACTTAAACCATTATAACAGCAAAATTATAATTCTTATGCAATTAAACATGTACATGTAACCATTGTAACACCAATTTTGATTGCAGAGGTCTTTCATTGATCATTTTGATACTAGGTTGATAGTCAAGTTATTGACAACAACATGGCACAATTGCAGTCACTGTACATGGTTTATTTTACAGTATACTCATGTACTCAAAATGATTACATTTGTAATTTTGAAAATTTTAAGGATTGCATTAGAAATGAAATTTCACTACTGTAGCAAAATAGTTGCCACTGCCAATAATTGGTAAATTTAGATTTGACAGGCTCTGCCTCATGTCTACAGTAAAATGGCATTAATAACTGCCAAATCCCTGATTGATAGTAGCAACTCTTCTAATACTGTACTGTTATTTTTAAACAACATAACGATGTACATTTATTATTCTAACCTGGGATCAATGTCTATAACCCAATCCATGACTGGACCAAGTGACATTCCACTGAAAAAAGTAAAACCTGTAAAGATGGCCATTCTCTTCATCTGTGTCTCTTTTGAGTGATGTGTCATTGCCAACCATATCATTAGTCCAATGGAGGCTATCGAGGTGAGGAAACTGTGCTGCAAGTAGTAATGAAAAATATAATCTCATGTACATGTATGATGTGTGAGTGCCAACAGATGCGTACAAAATGGTCAGTCTTGAAACAGGAGCCTAAAACTACATTGTACAAAATGTTGTATGTCCTACTGGTTTTGCTAATTGCTAATTACTGAAGGTCATTAAATTTATAGTTGCCAACTTCTACTGATGAGAATACTGTTAAGTATTCCACATTCCAAACTAAAAGACAAATTGAAAGAGTTGATATTACTTTGCTTCATAAAAAAGAATGGCCAACGTAGATACAAGTATCTTGTCTTAGGGAGGGATAAATCCTACTTTGTAAAGAATCACTCTGATTCAAACAAAAAATTCTCTGAAACTGATATTATCAAGATGCTTGATTTCTTGATTGACAACATATTTGTTACGTTCGGAGGACGTGTTTTTCAACAGACTGTCGGCATTCCAATGGGAACAAACTGTGCCCCTCTACTCGCCGACTTGTTTCTTTATTATTATGAGGCTGACTTCATGCAGGAACTTCTTAGGAAGAAAGATAAGAAGTTAGCAATATCCTTTAACTCTACTTTCCGCTATATAGATGATGTTCTTTCACTAAACAATTCAAAATTTGGTGACTATGTGGAACGCATCTATCCAATCGAACTAGAGATAAAGGATACTACAGATACAGTTAAGTCGGCTTCATATCTTGACTTACATCTAGAAATTGACAATGAGGGTCGGTTGAAAACAAAACTTTACGACAAAAGAGATGATTTCAGCTTTCCAATTGTGAACTTTCCATTTCTAAGTAGCAACATTCCAGCAGCACCTGCATACGGGGTATATATCTCCCAATTGATACGATATTCCCGTGCTTGCATTTCCTATCATGATTTTCTTGATAGAGGTTTGCTGCTCACAAGGAAGCTATTAAACCAAGAGTTCCAAATGGTGAAGTTGAAATCATCCCTTCGTAAATTTTACGGACGCCATCACGAGTTGGTTGACCGTTATGGAATAACAGTTTCACAAATGATATCAGATATGTTCCTTACGTCGTAACTACAATCCCCTTCCCTTTCATGAATATGACCTACCGAATTAGACTATTTACCGGATTTGTAATCACTTAAGCAACACGACGGGTGCCACATGTGGAGCAGGATCTGCTTACCCTTCCGGAGCACCTGAGATCACCCCTAGTTTTTGGTGGGGTTCGTGTTGTTTATTCTTTAGTTTTCTATGTTGTGTCGTGTGTACTATTGTTTTTCTGTTTGTCTTTTTTATTTTTAGCCATGGCGTTGTCAGTTTGTTTTAGATTTATGAGTTTGACTGTCCCTTTGGTATCTTTCGTCCCTCTTTTATATGATAAATTTACAATTTCAAATTCACAAACAGACATGAGAGGTTATACAGCAGCATGTATTCATATTGTGACTCATGGTCATGATTACTAATAAGGCCATTAAACTTTACTCTCTTCAAATGTTCCTAGAAAAAGGATACCTACCCTCATAAGACCAGTAAACAGGTGGACATAGGCACCTACACCAGCAGCTATCATGGCTATAGATAGAGTTCCATAAACTTTCTTCAAATGCTCCTGTACATTTCTTTCTCTGAAGAAATTATGAAAGAAATATTTAACATGTTTAAAGGAACATTGTTTCAACCTCTGACTATATTAAATTTATTTATGTCATGTTCAAATGTACATTTTACATGTACATTATGTATGCGAGATAAAAACCAGTGTCTGTTAGAAATGCATGTGAAAATTTAAAGAGATATATATGTTTATCTTGTTGCTGATAACATCACAAATTGCATCCATTAAATGACAGTCTTTCACATAGAATGAAATGTTCTTAACCAGACATTGTTGTAAACTTGGTAAACATGTAGCAAACATGTTGAAAATACATTTGTTTTAAAAGTCAATAAAACATGAAAAATGGAAGTAGCATCTTTTCAAGAAAATAAAAAAAAAGATGCTAGTGTACATGTAGATTGATGCCCTCTAAATTAAAATCAGCACCTCTCAACTGTATGGATTATATCAAGCATACATTTAACTCAAGTGTTTGTTTGTTTCATCATCTTGGACTTATCAAAATTCAGTTTAACCTCGAAAAACAACCACAGAAAGAAGGTGTTAGTGGTACACAATTTATTTAGAGGCCAGATTAGGATTATCTGTGGATGCAGGATTTTTTCACTGCATTGAAGACTAATGGTGGACTTCGGCTGTTGTCTTCTATTTGACATATTACCCATTTCCAATCTCAATTTTATACAATACAGTAGTCAGTAGATCTATGCAAGTTTTTTATTTTTTGAAACATAACATGCATTTGAATTTTATATACCTAGGGCTAGGACAGTCTAGAAGATGCATTCATAAACAAATTTGCTGATGCACAGGTTTCTCTGCAATCAGTAGTAACAGAACATAGGAAGGCGTCCCAGAAAAAAATTAAAAATAGACTTGCCAGACGTCATAATTATTTGGACTATAACAGATGGTGTCGGTGTTAATTTCTTCAGAACCAAAATACTATTATAAAAAAAACACGTTTCAACCCGTCTTCAAAAAATAACTTCTGAGCCTTTGAAATTTTTGTCACTTCAATTAAGTTTAAAAATAGCATCCTCATAGACATACGCAAAAAACAAGTTTTACTTTCGTTTTTAGAAATTGAAATTATATAATTGTACATGTCAGTTGTGTAAGGAGTTAAATGGGATACATATTTGTTTTTGTTCAGTTTAACTTACATATGGTCAAATTTAAATAGAGCTGCCGGCAAAAATTCATCATTTCTTCTTCTTGTGCTTGTCATGTTGTCTTTTAAATTAATGACGTCTGGAGATTTCCAATTTCAAGATGTCGGTTAATAATATCGCTTCTATCACTGCAAATTATTTCTAACCGCTTACAACATTGAAATACAACTGGAAAACAATATGTGTAAAAGTATTCACAATTGATAAAAACGTTTGCGTTGATGATTTTTTTTATTCGAAAATAATAGTTTACAACCAACAATTATAAAAGGAGAGAAATAAATAAACACTACAAAGCCAAGTAATCCAATCAGAAATCGACACACGAATCACGTGAATTTTATTCATCAGGGACGTTCTCGAAATTCAATATGTTTCTGGTTACCCCGAAACGTTTCATCATTAAGGATTTTCGTCGAATCTAGTTTTAAAAAGTCTTTTTGTTGTTAATGTCACAATATCGCAAACAGAAATAACAAAAATAGCCAATTACAAAATAACCGAGACAACAATTATGAGAGGGAGGACAGGGGTAAGGGAGACAGGGAGAAAGAGGGTAGGAGAAAGGAGAAAGGGGGTGGGAGAAAGGAGAAAGGGGGTAGGAGAAAGGAGAGGAAGGCTGGGAGAAAGGAGAAAAAATAAAATATCTCTCCTTTTAAATTTTTTTCTAATATTTCAAGAAAAAATATCTCAAAAGGAGATGTTTTATTCTAATGGGAGAAAGGAGAACGGTGGTAGGAGAAAGGAGAAGAGGGGTGGGAGAAGGGTACCCCCCTGTCCTCCCCCTCAATTATAACTCACTTAATTTCTAGAGACTCATCATTTTTTTACCTGTGAAAAGGGGGAAAGGGGAGGTGGGGGGGGGGGGAGAGAGATGCTGGTCATTTTTAAATCAAACCTATAAAATTTCTTGACCCAACTACAATATTTCACTTATTTGATTTGACCCCCCAAGTATAAACATTTAAAAAAAATTGACAACCCCCTATTTACCGGTATTTCAATAAAAACGTACTTTCTTGTCCCAGCCACTTTAAAAAAAAAATGTGTTTGATTTTTGCAAGTATTTTTTTGTGCTGTCAGTACATTGAATCCGATTTAACATTTTTAAGCAAAGAAGCAGTTTATTTTTTAGAGGGATTGATAAGATATTGATTCCTGAATGGTCCAAAACAACCAAAATGACATGTACCTAGACCGCCTCCCAGATAGCAATACTTTGTTGGGCCAACATTGGTGATTGGTTGGCACAGTTGGTAAATAGTTGGCGTTGGCAGCACAACAAGAAACCGACGTTGGCCCAACAAAACTCAGCCAACAGTTATTTTGACACTATTGGCCCCTTGTTGGCCCAACAAAACTCAGCCAACAGTTATTTTGACTCTATTGGCCCCTTGTTGGCCCAACGACTTTCCACCAACTGTCATTTTGGTGTTATTGGCCCAATGTTGGCCCAACATTTTCTTACCAACTGTTATTTGTACGTATTATACCACAGATTTTTTTTAATTTTTTTTAGATATTATTTCAAAGTGCAAACCAAAAAATGTGCTCCTCATTCTCTTTATCTAATATTTTCAAATCCGTGTAGTCATTTAAATGTATTTATCTTAATGATTGAATAATTTTATGCACAAACAAAAAATACTTAAAACCAGCCCCAAAAAACAAATAAAATTTGAATATAGTTTCTGCAAGTTGTTAAAATAATCAACTGAACTCAGTTGCTCATTTGACACGAGTGTAATATCACACTCTCCACATGACAGCCGAGATTGACTTGCCAATATAATATACATTACATGCTAGAGATAAATATTTCATAATACATAACATAAAATGCATGAAAGACATGTTTGCCATACTGAAGCCATCGTTGGCATACTGCTGTTCGACCAACATTGGTCCAACATAATTTTAAAACAAGACGACGTTGGTAGACTGTTGGCAAAAAGTTGACATTGTTGGCAGATTGTTGGCAAATAGTTAACCTTGTTGGCATACTGATGTTGGGCCAACAAAGACCCAACATGTTGGGCCAACTGAAGGCCGATGAGCAAAATGACGTTGGCCCAACATAGTTTTCCAACATTGGCCCAACAATGTTGCCAACAGAATGCCAATGTTGGCCCAACACATGTTTGCTATCTGGGCTGTCCAACATTCATACTCGTTGTATGCATATCGTAAAGAAATGTGGAAATAAATATTTTTTTTACTTAATTTAAGTTCTTTAATAATTCAAAAGTATGTTTAGAGCCAACATATTTTATTAAACAGAGGATTTATAATTTCAGAAGGTGTGTCCCTGACAAAATGTCCACTACGAAACGAAGTCATTAACATTTAAGAATTGAATGCTGCTTTTTGTAAATTTATTGGGGTGTAAAAGCGTTGACCGAAGTACATTTTGTATGAAGCGCGGAAGCGCTTCATACTAAAAATGTGCGCACGGTCAACGCTTTTACAACCCTATAAAGTTACAAAAAGAAGCATTCAATACTTATAATTACATTTTTTTCAGCTAGAATCATGAAAACACGATTTTTATCAAGTTTTCTTTTAATTTACCTGTGCACTTTATTGTGGGACCTCGTGTCATCATGAATGATAAATGTTATTGTCTAATACAATTGTTTCAGGAATAGCACGAGATGTGCAGTTGGCCAATCAGAATAACGTATTATAATGAAACATACATCTAATGTAATTATTTGCTAGTAAACAGTTTTATAAAATCAATGTATTTTTTGTTTGCAAGAGATTTAAACATTAGCAGAAGTGATGCTTTTATAACGGCAATAAAATTGATGGTAAGAAAAATTGAGCACATTAAATGGACCAGAGTGATACCGTATTTTTGTTAATGTCCACTACGAAACTGGTAAAAATGCTTTTATGAATATAATCAGTTTTGTTACTATTGAAATTTAGGGATTGTTGGGGAAAAATAAAACATGTGAATATGTCACCTACGAAACGGTCACCTGCGAAACAAGTATGGGAGAAAAACGTTTCGTAGTGGACACTACCACTACCATGCAGTCTTTTTTTACTCTTTTTTTTTCAATCATATTCGTGCAAAACAAATAACAAGGGTTAGATTCATGCAATTTTTATTATGTTTTTATTAACATAGAATAGAGTTGATGTCAACTAGGAAACTTTTTGTCCACTACGAAACGGTTTTGTCAACTACGGAACGCATCAAAATGTCCACTACGTAACATGAGTTGTACCTTCATATGTGAAGTACTGTCTAATCTTTATCGATAAAAAAGATTCTCCAATTCAGAAAAAAATGAGATTTTTCTAGTATATAAAGTAAACAAACTGGAATGACTATAGGAAAGAATCAAGAATACAGACTACTGGTATCCTTTTCAAACCAAATGATTATGAAGAGCCTGCATGTTGTAACAACACTAGTTGACATATGACTTCGCATTCTTATTTAATTTTTAACGTTTTTATACTGATATTTTCATTATTTTTTTTAATGCGAAGTGTGGCACATTGATAGCAATTTTTTTTTTATCAGAACAGTAAATAGAAATAATAAATAATGCTCCCGATGTCATATATTATAGGACTTATTACCCACATACTCATTAAATAAGTAACTAGTGACATAATTATTTCTGTTACTTGAAGCAAATTCTATTTCTGTAGATTTACACAATAGCATAATATTGTTATACTATTTTTATTTCACCTTGAAGATTAGACAAATAGGGATACTCCTTTGATTTTTTATTTCATGTCAGTCAGGTCGCTTTATATGAAACTTGAAACCACTTCTCTGCCATATTGATATTTTATAACAACTCTGCTCATGACCCATATAATTGAGATTCATTCTTTAACCGTATATCATAGTAAACTAGTTTTTTATTTTGCACTAACCCACCATCTTTCATGTCAAATTTATGTCTCCATTTAAGTTTATGCCATTGAACCATTATGGTATTAAACACAATTCCAAGTAATTATGCTGTTATAGTAGGTCACCATATATTACACTTGTGTGGCATTCCAGTTATTGAAATTTGTGTCAGATTAGAACAATGAACTAGACCTTTATAAATGGATCTCATAATTTAGTATGGCGCCATAGTATGCGACCCCTGCCCAGTAAGAAAAATGAACAAACTTGAAAGGATACATGTCAAGCGAAAAAATTTATCACCAGAGATTACAAGTCAAGAGAGGATAGATACGTCTCCAAAATGCTTGCCAAACTGGAACTACAACAAGATCTCCAGACAAGGACGAACAATGCGTTGAAGCCAAAGTTAGTATTTATGTAAAAAGTAGTTGAGGAGCTATTCACGCTATTGAACCAGGCGAATTCCTCAAAAAGCATGTCCGAAGAGAACCATAACTGCCGAGAAATTCAAAGAATACCACGCAACAATTATTGTTGAAAAGCAAGTAAAGAATAACTCTAACTGTGAGTGTATTGACATTCCGCATCAAGTAAAACACCGTAAAATATTCAAACTCATCCTTTGTAAGACAGTGATCTCGTCGAATCAGCTGGACGACACTGCTGTGCACGCATCAAACGTAGAGAGCTTTAAATCTGTTCTCACGCCCCGCCAATACATCGGCGGCGCTCTCTCAAAACGTTGTATTAAAGCCAGCATCGATATCAACAATTTATTCACATGTCACACAGATACAGTCTGTTACAGACTCTGCTGCTGTAACTTTGTAAACAAAGATTGAGTCGGGCCCAGTCTGCGTCGTTAAACACTAGCCCGATGCCCCAGACTAGTATTACATTTTATGATACTGTCTTATGATCATAAGCAAGCTTCTGTCCAAGTTTGGTAGAAATCCAGTATAGTTTAAGAAGGTCATTAAAATTTCAAAAACTTTTACCACAAAGTGAACATTTGTGGCCGACCACGACGACGCACGGAATGTTGATCAATGTTGGATCGCTATGTCTCGCTTTTTCGACTAAAGTCGGAAGGCTCGATTAAAATGAAGTCAATAATTTGGCCATCACCCCAATTCTATATATCAATGTTGAGGGACACCAATACTCTCATTTAAAAACACTGACAACATATCACTGACTGGACGAAGCAATGTTAGAACTGTTACTTTCGTGACTTTGAAATGCACGAAAATAACGCTTTATAAATTTCGTGCAATCAAAGTTTCCGGTATGAACTTAATCCAAAACTGTCTAAACAGAAGTACACATATATAATATATATAAGACAAAACTATAACATCGATTTATTTGTATAACATCCTCAACATTACAGAAATTTTAACTGGCAAATCTAGATGCGGCATTCAACTTTGGAATTTCCAAAATGGCTGCCGTTACCTTGGAAACACGGCAAAAATATCAAAATGCTCAAAACTTCGTGAAACTTTACAAAAATGTTAAACATCATTCATAGATGTGGCATTTGACTTTTGAATTTTCAAAATGGCCGCCGTTGCCATGGAAACAGCAGAAAAGTACAACCTAACGCTATGAAAACCAACAGAAATATCTGTTGTCATGCATATATCTGCATTCCCTGATGGAAAACTTCGAAATACAAACTGTAACTTCCAATTTTATTGACCGAAATATACAGATACAACAATGATCATATTTAACTGACAACGCCCTGGCTAAAAATAAAAAGACAAACAGACAAATAATAGTACTTTGACACAACATGGAAAACTAAAGACTATAAGCAACACGAACCCCACCAAAACCTGGGGGGGGGGGTGATCTCAGGTGCTCCGGAAGGGTGCGCAGATCCTGCACCATATGTGATACCCATCGTGATGATTATGGTATATTACAACAACAATATAAATGATACTTTACAATTTTTATTAGAATTTTCAAAATACATTCAGCAATAACAGAGTTAACAATTTTATTTGATTTAAATTTTATCTAACATCGACTTCAGAATTTCATCGTTGTTAAGTTTATATCCAGCATTGTTCACTAACAGCTTTTGATGTTTAGTCTTAGTTTCTATTTCAGCAGCTGATATAACCTACAATGACATGCAAACCACATATAAAGTAATCGAATCATCCAATAGTGAATCTCTTGTAAATTTCAATTTCTTTGAAAAGTGAATTCTGGAAAGTTCAATATTACTAGCTATTAAGTTATAATTTGTGACATTTGTTTTCCATTCCTTTGATGTGTTTGATATTTTGATTTTGCCATTTGATAATGGACTGCTCATTTTGCAATTTTCTAGAAGTTCGGTATTTTTGTGATTGCACTATTTAGAATTACGCACCTAGTTTTTAAGATTGTCATTGTTTTTTATGTTTTGTGCAGTCTGTCGTTAATATAAGATGTTCATTGTTAATCTGCGGTTAACATGTTGTACTGACTATATGATTTTTGTGCATTTCCATAAGGTTAGTGATCTTGCGTTTGTTTGTGCTGTATTTCTATCACGTAGTGTTTAAATTTCAGCGATATTTTTGAACATTGCCTTATAAGCGGGAGGTTTGGCTAGCCATAACATCAGGTTCAGCCCACCATTTTTTTCTTAAAATGTCTTGTACAAAGTCAGGGATATGGCAATTGCTATCAAATAGTTCGTTTGTATGTGTGTTGGCGGGTTTTTTTTGTTGCACTTCAGTATTTCTTTTGTTCCTTTGTTTTCCTCTTATAGATGATGCATTTCCCTCTGTTTCAGTTTGTAACCCTGATTGTTTCTCTCAAGCAATTTATGGCCTTTGAACAGCGGTATACTACAGCTGCCTTTATCGAGCTACTTAGAATAATTTGATATTTATATATATTATGACTGATGTTAGATTTTGAAGGCGACCAAGAAACGTTATTCTGATCAACGCACCCAGTATGTAGGTTCCCAAAGTTATTAGCTTTTCCTTGATTTGTATTTCTTAAGACAGCTTTAATTTTAATGACTATGTGTGTGTTTGGTTTGTCTAGTATCAATACACCAAATATTACATTTGAAAACATTTGCTTCTTATAATGAGCTTTTAGCAAGTATGTGCCCCGTTAACGTACCTGCTCCCACTCAGTTTTAGAATCCCCTATTTATAATATTTTACTCTCTTTTGTCTTTTCTGAATCGATTGACGAAATTTAAATATCGGTAAAGTACTGTTGTCTTGAAAATTCTACCATTAAATTGTATTAAGAATTTTGATGACGATCTATGTAATATATAATGTATGTAACGAAGAAGAAGATTATAACCATTTTTTTTTAATTTCTTGTCGATTTTTAGAAAATAATTGGAAAAGTATTTATGAGTTAATGAAAAAATCAAAGGAGTAGGTCCGGTGAGGTTTATCTAACGAAAGATTTTGAACACATTTTAAACACTTAAGTGTCTATTTCAATTGATTCAATTAGTTTATGTGAAAGATTTGAACTGATTCAGTCATTAAAAAACGCTCCGATTCAAGCTTAGATATGAAAAATCTATCAAATATGCCAAAACACGTCACTTTTCAGATATATTTTGTCAAAAATGAATGTGTCCGCATCCGTGTTCATCCTAAATTTTTATATATGTTATGTATTATCATCAAATGCAACTTGCATTTCAATATTATGAATGAACACGAATGCGGCCACTTTCATTTCAGACGGAAACCGTCTAAAATTTAACTACAACATGTACAATGCTAAAATTGTGAAGATTTCAGTAATTCAGCATGACTTAATGATGCTAGTACCCGATATATGTGCATTGTATTGTCAAAAACAGCCCATATTTATGTATTAAGATTACATTTTCACAATTTTGTAAAACTGCTATAATTTGGGGGCCAAAAATGGGTCATACTGAACCTACTCCTTTAAATTTTAGAGAATCATTAAAACAATAAGTCTTTAAATATAAAATTTTTGTCAAAAAATATTATGGACTGAATTATTTCCTAACAATCTTAGGTTTTTCTATATACAAATCATAATATGTATCTAATCAGAAATTTACAAAGGTAAATGTTTATAAAATATTTGTTCATGAATACATTAAAAGATATAACGAAAACAGAACAATGAAATTTAATCCATTACTGAAATCACTAAAAAGAAGTTTAGATGATTGAATAGAATATATAAAACATAATGCATTAAAAATTGTATTTCAAGAAATTTAAACATATTATTATAATATATACATATAAACCAGCAGCTGATTACTAACCTGGGTAATCAGTGGAATATAACTGAACGATCAAGAAAAGTTTGGTTTATTGGTTTAACCATATGGATGTGTACGGATTGATAGTTTAGTCTTAGATGCATGATTTTTTATTAGTTGTTAGTGGCTTTAAACTAGTTGTCAGATAACTGCGAGTACTCTCAGATCTGTTCATTGTGTCTTGTTGTGTCGGGATGTATAAGTACCCGGCCACGTCCACTTGTATTTTTGTCCATCTGATGAGTTAAGCCCTTTTCAACTAATTTTTATAGTTCTTTCTTATATTGTACTGTTATACCACTGTCCCAGGTTAGGGGGAGGGTTGGGATCCCACTAACATGTTTAACCCCGCCAGATTATTTATGTATGTGCCTGTCCCAAGTCAGGAGCCTGTCATTCAGTGGTTGTCGTTTGTTTATGTTACATATTTGTTTTTCGTTAATTTTTTTACATAAATAAGGCCGTTAGTTTTCTCGTTTGAATTGTTTAACATTGTTTTATCGGGCCTTTTATAGCTGACTATGCGGTATGGGCTTTGCTCATTGTTGAAGGCCGTACGGTGACCTATAGCTGTTAATGTCTGTGTCATTTTGTCTTTTGTGGATAGTTGTCTCATTGGCAATCATACCACATCTTCTTTTATATATAACAATGTAACAAGCATATCTGGTGAATAAATATATAATGTTGTTAAAAAATATTTTTTTGAAGCGACCGTCGTTCAACATGTTCAAGTGAGAGCTTTAGCTAGCTTTAAAACCAGGTTTAATCCACCATTTTCTACATAAGAAAAATGCCTGTACCATGTAAGGATTATGACAGTTCTAATCCTTTCGTCTAGTGTTTGAGCTTTTAATTTTTGCCATTTGATTAAGGATTTTCGTTTTATAATATTCCTCGGAGTTCGTTATTTTTGTTATGTTACTTTTTGCATTGCCATTTCAAACAGGAAAACAAACCATTTCAAAGAATACTACTACCTTATAAGTCAGTAATCGAAGGAACTCATCTGACCCAATTTCAAATCTGGCCATTATTCTGACATCGGTTCCTGCGTACCCTGTTGTAACAAGTCCTTCCCATATGTGTTTGCTTGTTTCTTCGAGGTGCGTCCATCCTTTACAGGATACTGCCGCAACGTCTACAGAATTAGGTATTTCAATAGAAAAATAAATATCTGTTTTGGCTGACAGTATTCCGGATTTTGGAGAAAATACGCCAATATTATTGGTGCGTTCAGGACAAAGTTCTGGATATGGAGACCATCGTAAAGAAGGGTTAGTAACGGATAATAAACCATTATACAAACATTTTGAATCAGTTTCTCCCGCACCAGAAAATAATGATAATAAATATTCTCCTATTCTAGGCAGATTTAAGCGAATGATAACTAAAGACGCGTTATACGTAATGAAAACATGTCGAATCATGTTATGGAAACATGACGTAATTATGTGAAGACGTGGCTCAATATGACCGCCATTATAATTTTCCAGACGTAAAGTTACCTCCCCTGAATTTGTGCTTTTAATGATTCCGTTAACACAGTCTGTAAACCTGATTCTTTCTCGTCGGCCGTCTTTCGTTATCCCAAGTTTACCATCTTCAACAAGTGGAGGCATGCAATTACATGATGGTTCATTAAGGAAATTAATAAGATACGAACACACTGATGCATTATGGGATAATAATATCGTCTCCCTTTTTAAAATATTGAATAAGATAAGACCTTGAAATGGGCTGCTTATCCGGTATGTTATTGAATCTGTGTCATACCAGTAGAAAACAAAACGTCTTGATATCAGTTCATCGGAAGTAGATATAGTGTCGATACTGAAGTCATACATGTAGTCATCTTTTGTACGTTTGAACTTGATAAGTACTGAACTATCCGATGTTGTTATTTCTGAATCTCTGTGAGAAAGTGGAACAAGACCACAAATACTTGTATCAATTCCAGGTCCCCATTCAAAACGCAAAACATTTCTCGGAAATCCGGAAACATCCTTACTATCGAGTTTGTTGTTGTTGTCGTAAGATGCCATGATGTCATAACAGCATACCATAACATATATACTAGAGGATTCTGTATCCATGGCGTATACTTTAAGCACCCCATTCTGTGCTGTATTTAACCTGACCGCTGTTTCGCATTTGTCAACATCGGTATCGACAAACGTCCAGGATTTCTCAGGCGTGTCGAGACAATCACCACCATAAGAACAAAATCGTGCTGCAAATTGTATTTTCTTGTTAGATGGAAAAGATATTTTAAAAGTTTTCAAATTATTTGATGTCATATCTACGTGAAAAGTGTGAGATGTTTTCAATGTCAGTTTAAGTTCATAAAAGAAGGGTGTAAGGAAAATCATATTTTGCCATTCTTCATAGGTAACTGGTCTCCATAGCAGTTGCCAATAAGATTTGTGTGGAAAACAGTAATACACAAATTCAACTGGATTTACCAAAAAATGTTTGTCCATTTGTTTACGGTAAAGAAAATCTACGGTATTTATTTTTCTGTATGAAGAACCAATCATAATACAGTTTTTAGACTCCCACAATTTCTTGTCTTCTGGATGAGGGTCGATCATCATCCATCTGTTTTCATATAACACAGCTAGCCACTGACTCTCAACTGACCAATCAACTTTTTTCTCTTTCGGAATAGTTCGTACATATCCATGAACCGTCATACAAGGTATACTAACAACGCTGGAATGAATATAATTATATATTATTATAGCACTGTTATTCCTTAATTTACGAGCACACGTGCAGTATCATCCACCATTTTCTACATAGGCAAAGAATAAGACTTACAATTCTGACAAGGGGCCCAACCTGCCACAATATGAAAATGAACATTGGGCATTTTTATCAAAATTTTAGGGGCCCAACCAAAATTTCAAAATTGGCTACTGGGCCCCTGCTGAATTAAGAAAATTCCAAATGTACCAAGTCAGGAATATGACAGTTTTTTCCATTCATTTGATGTGTTCTTTCTTTTGATTTAGCCATTTTTTAAGAGTCTTTCCGATTGGACATTCCCTTGGAGTTTGATATATTTTGATATTTTACGTTGTTCTTCTTGTAACGCTGAACACAGCTAGTTAAAAATAGTTAGTTTTGACAGTCAAATCATAAGTTGACAAGGACAACAATTCAAATGCATAACAGTTAATCCTATTGCGATGCAATATAGTTCACTGATGTTTAAACACATATTTGAGATATCTCGGGAACGTTAACGTTGTTGCCAATTACTCCAATTGCCAACCGTGGAATGGATGCGTCGCTGTGTAAACAACAGACTGCGAAAGTCAAATCTACGTTTTACTTTGGTCACGCTTAAAATGCAAAACATTTATCTACTATAAAACAGTAGATATCTTCACCGTATTGCTCAGTGTATGGCTACTGGTATCGCAGATAGCTTTTGTTTTATGTGTCGCTGCGTGTTGTATCAATTCAAGTGCATGGCAACAGAAGAATCTTCATTTTTACTCTAAGATCAGCAGGTTGATATACAATATAGATAATCTCTAAAGGTTGCATTTCTGTAAATATCGGCAACACAATGTCCCATAGGAGCTCCTTTTACGGCTAAAACTGTACCATTTTTACTATGAAGTTTTGAAAAAAAATATATGTAAGAAAACTTCGTATCTTATTAGGATTTATTACTTTTTTTAATTCGAGCGTCACTGATGAGTCTTTTTTAAACGAAACGCGCGTCTGGCGTAAATACAAAATTTAATCCTGGTACCTATGATGAGTCTATTCATGTTCACTCCCATTGTTTTCAAACGTCAAAATATAGAGATGTGCGGCATATTTTCAACGTTTAGCCTTGGCATGTCATTAAACCAGGTTCAACCCACCATTTCTTTTTCTTAAAATGTCCTGTACCAAGTCAGGAATATGGCAGTTGTTATCAAATAGTTCTATTCTATGTGTGTTGGCATTTTTATTTGATGCACTTCGGGTGTTCCTTTGTTTTCCTCTCATAGTTTCCCTGATTTGTTATTTCTAAATCGATTTATGAGTTTTGAACACCAGTATACTACTGTTGCCTTTATTGTTATGCCCCGAACTTCTAAGAGTTTAAACCTAAACTTAAGTTATGTACTACCCGTACAAGTTTTCCACATATTTCAGTTTGACCGCTATGCATATGTATATTTAATTTACTTTTAACATTACCAAGTTATGTCCCTACGAGATGAAACATGGAGATCATATCTGGGAACCAGTATGTTAACAAAATTAAAATTCTATGAAGATTATATATCTCCCCAAAAGAGGCACTGTTTGTGAAGCAGCTGTATTTACAAAGTGGAACCTACATGGTCTTTCTCTTTACCTTTTTGCTAAGTGTAACGCTACTGGCAACGCAGATGGCATTTTTGTTTGTGTCGACTCGGTCATTGACAAAAATACCGCTACATTTTGATATGTCAATACAATTTGCAAAAGAATAATTTGTATTACATCTTGGCCAACTAAAATACAATACTAAATAGCGTTTTTATTATCTTTTTGCTCCATGTAATGCTACTGATATTGCAGAAGTTCTAGTATTATCGAAGTGGCCAATGATGTATACTCGACGTCTAGATCTGTTGATATTTATAGTTTCAATGATACATTAAAGGGTTCGTATATAAATCAAAAATGTGTTTTATATTTACCTGCAAAAATAATGAAATATCTCCACATATATATCGGTTTCTTCATCTCTCGTATTTATACCAAGATGTTTAGCATCGTTTTCTAGCAGTTCCTTAGAAGTGAATGACGTGACAACATCGAAGATCAATCGAAGTTTGTCGTAAGATGTAACTTCCTGTTTTAAACGGCTTTCGAAATTGGCAAGTGGTATACTCGAACACATCTATAACAAGAACATGCACATGAGAAGATATACATTAAAAAATAATACAATGTAATCAATCTGATTATGAGTGCCTTCTCTTATACATGAACTCATCACAGATACCAGTTAGGATAAAAAAAAAGTTAATAGGCCAACTAAATTCCGAAGTTAAATTGAATTGACCACAGCGATATTCATCTGTATTTCGGTATGATATTTATAACCGCTCGTGTACTTCATATGTAATTTTCAAGCTGACAGTATGGTAGATATTAAACATACGGTAACCATAGATGTGAAGTTAAAATTCTCACGGTTCATGATTAAGATTTATGATGGGAATGGGACACTTTACTTATCAAGTATGAATTTTATAAAAAGATTAGTATTAAGAAATAAAGGCAACAGAAGTATACCGATGTTCAAAAGTCATGAATCGATTGAGAGAAAATATATCCGGGTTACAAACCAAAACCGAGCGAAACACGTCAACTATAAGAGGAAAACAAAGGAACAACAGGAACACCGATGTATAGAAAAACAAACGCCAACACACATAAAACGAACTATTTGATAACAACTGCCATATTCCTGACTTGGTACAGGACGTTTTAAGAAAATGGTGTGATGAACCTGGTTGAATGAAAACATGTGATGAAGACAACGGTTTGTTGACCGCGTTTTTGTGCAAATCCCTTATCAGATGGCAAAATCAAAAGCTCAAACACATTAAACGAATGGATAATAATTGTCATATTTCTGACTTGGAACATTCTCTTATATTTCTTATTTTTCTTCGATACATTCTCTCTAGACGCGGATGAATCCTTGATCTATTTTCAGTGTCCCGATTCAACTAATGGTTGTGTTAATGTTTACTTCAAACCAATGGAAATAAGTTGTTACAATTTTACTTACATGTACCTTTGATCCATTGGTATGATGATCGCAACTTAAATCCCAACGATATGGTATTGGCATTGGCATTCCATCATTAAATCGAGGAACATCAGAATCCTTTCTTCCCATGATGGTATTTTGTGCTGACTCTAACACATTTGGAAAAGGATGGAGAAGAAACAAATCCTTCTGTATCAAAGGTTTATATTTCTCAAATGCAACTGGTATCAAATGTTCGTCAAAAGTTGATATTAAAACATGTTTTTCGTCTTTGTCTTTGTTTGAAATGCCATTTAGGTCATTCGATTCAGTACGTTGATCTTCTAAGCTAATTACATCATTTTGCAACATATCGTTCTCGCTGTCAGTTATCACATTATTTTGTGTCTGACCGTCTGCAGTGCATTGGTCACGTGTCATTGTAGTTGAAAATGGCGGGATGTTAGCAATGCCCTCTACGTTTGAAATCTCGCTACAATCTTCTTGTATATCGACTGCATTACTGAATTGAGAATGTGAGGAGAGTCTTTCCGCTTCAACATCTGTTTCATTTTCAGGAGGATGACCTTTTAGTCCTTGGACACTAACTTCACGTGCTGTTCTGTCATTTAGGTTGTTTGTTTCTTTGTCTTGCAATTTTGCACGTTCAATTGAAGAAATTGAGTTTGTTCTGTCACACAAAGTAATAGGCTGAAAGGATAAAAAAGTGTTAGTTTACCGTTTTACAACCATGCTTGCTCAATGTCAGGTGAAATATGTCATTACAATCGTTTGGTTCCCGATTAACATACGTGGTTTACAACCGTGTTTACTCTCTGTCAGATCAAGGTACAATTTAGACGAAACCTCAAATAAGATCGAGATATAGTTTGGCAAGGTATTTATAACAAACCAGGACTGCCGTTTAGTTCCTGTCATTGCATTTTATTCATTTCTTTAAGAAAATGTCACCAAGGTCAGGACAATATTTACTGTGTATGTGAGCTGGTGATTAAATCTTTCTTTTAGATAACCTGTCAGATATCTTCCTTTGATTTTTTATACTATTACAATGATTATATACACAATATCTTATTTGGTTTATATATATACTATCAAGTTCAAAATAAGATATCTTTGTAGATACTGTATGAGTTGTCCAAGGACAGTGGTACAATGGTTTTAGTTAAAGGTGACTTTTAGTCCGTAGCTTTTATAAAAAGCATGCCCAGAATTCAGAAGAAAAAAAATACAAAGTTAAATATTTAAGGACAATCATTTGTGATCCATAGGGGTTGGAAATGAATATTTTGATCTGGTAGGAACTAAGAATAAATCATGTCCAAGCCAGGATAAACATGAATGATTTGTTCAACCAAATCCAGATAATAACTGTGTGTAAACTGTGTTAAAGTGAAAATAAATAAATAAAACATGATGACTAGCACCATGTAAATTAATCTATCACGTCCGAAATTAAATCCGTAGCAATTAAAAAAATAAAATATTATTTATGCTTACAAGTTTAAGTGTTTTATTTTGAAACTGGGATTTTTTTGCAAGCAAATGTCCTGGGTACCTGAATAGTACATTTCTGTTTATTTGAACTTTTCCATGAACATTTTTATATAATATAATTATAATATAATTTATATTATGAATTAGTAGTGTAAATAAAAAAAAAATAAGAAGATCTGGCAAATATGATTGTCAAATGCGACAACTCTTCATCAGAGACCAACTGACTTATAGGTTAACATCTATATGTCAACGTACAGCCGTACAACAATGAGACGAACCCATCCGCATAGTCAGCTAAAAAAGGGCCCAAAATGACGAATGTGAAACAATTCAAACGAGAAAACTAACGTTATGAATTATGTACAAAACAATGAAAGAAATACAAATATGATATTAGGCAAAACAACGACAACCACTGGGTAACAGGCTCATGACTAGGGACATGTTTGAATACTAGTAAAACTGTAGTCAAAAACTATTCTCCTTACAATTTATAATCTGCTTTGATACATGAATTCCTTTGTGAAAACAATACTTATTTCGAAATAAAGTGAAAGTTAAAGCTTATATATATATATGATATAACTTTCTTCTACAAAAACGACAATTGAAATTTCTAGTACCGTAGGTCCTTGCCTTTTAGAAACGGCCATGCAGTTAAACAAGTTATTAAGGTTTCTATCCCACATTAAAATCGTCTTACCTTAGAAGCAATGTTATAAAGTTCAAGATTACTATTACAGTTTATAACTATGATTTCATCGGCATCGTCAAAAACAGTACACTCATCGGTGGTATTTGTTGCATCATCAGATTTATGCTCCGTAATATCAGTTGACAAATGGTTAGACAAACGAGTCTCGCCGAACTTATGCTGCTTAGATTTACTTGTTGCGCTCCCCATTCTTCCTTATCTAAGATGAACTGGTATCGCAAGACACATGCTGATTAGTTTGACTAGTTACACCTCTCATTCTTATCTATTCATCCTTTTCATTACATCACTTCATTTTCCAGCTGATATTTTAAAAATAGACCCAAGAATGGACCTATGCACTTTTTTACATCCACTTAACACATTACTTTTTTTTCTGGGAAAAATAACTTTCCAACAATGTATAACTTTAGAACTCATTTCTCATAATAGCAGAAAATTATATTCTAATTAGTTAAACATTATAAAGAACAAAAGACATTAATAGCGTCCAATTATTAGTCACAACTACATTATGGTTAATTATAAAAGCTATAACACCAAACTAGTACCATGTTCACATAGTTTAAATTGTAATAAAACAGTGATAATGATCGTCAGGTTGCATGGTATTGTTTTACAGATGTATTATGATGTTAAATGAACTTAAAGGAGGTCTAGTGGAAAGAACGTGGTCTTAAAGGGGGTCTATAGGAAAGGACATTAACTTTATGTAAAACAAAAAGGAGATGGGATAAGACTATTATCCGCCAATGTTAAAAAATGTAAAAATTAAAAGCAAACGTACATACGGCCTGCAACAATGAGAAAGACATATACCGCTATTCAAGGCCCCGACATGATACCATTATGTTAATTTAGATATGAACTGAACGTTGGTCTGAACGTGGGTCTATTTGAAGTAACTATTGTCCAAGAAATGTGTTGTGATGTCGATGACTGGATTGACTGTTGGTTACTACTTTCAACACTTTGCTAATATCATGGAGGTAGGGTTGTTATTACATGGTGGAGGAAGCAGAAGTGCCCGACGATAACCAGAACCAGATTGGAGTCGAACATACCTGCCACGTGCAGGGTTCGAGCTGACAGACTAGCCTATTTTAGTTGTACAATGTAGAAATAACAGCTCCCAGTAACAGCTGAGGAAGTATATACAGGTTCAACTCACCATTTGTTTCTTAAAACATTTTTAAAATGTCTTGTACCAAGTCAGGAAAATTGCCAATGTTATGTTATAGTTCGTTTCTTGGTGTGTTACATTTTAATGGTGTGTTGCTGTTGTGTCGTAGTTCTCCTCTTATATTTGATGTGTTTCCCTAAGTTTTAGTTTGTAACCTGGCGGATTTGTTTTTTTTCTCAATCGATTTATGAATTTCGAACAGCGGTATACTACTTTTGCCTTCATGTAGCAATACTCAGGCAATTATTTTTGCTTTCATTCCGGAATGGTGTGAAAAGTGTTTAGGTTAAACCATCTTTGTATGTCATATCTACTCTTTTTTGTGTTAGTTGTGTCTATTGACGATGTAACAGTGTCGAATGATTAATTCAAATTATTTAAAGAACCAATTATTGTCAAATGATTTTTTTTTATCAGATATGTCTTAAACTATAAATACGAATAATAATAAATCGTTTAAATAATGCCGTCATACAACCTGTGTGAATCAAAAGGTTTAAGTGTCAAGGTCAAATCTAGTAGAAATTGTTACCATTGCCAACAAACAAATAGATTTTGATTAAGTTTGTCTATTGCGGTTCTGACAATAGATCATTTAACTAGGACTTGAGAACTATAACCAGTTAATAAAGATGAAGGTTGATTAACACGTTTGACGTGAAGCTGATACACAAAAATATAAGCATATACACCATATCAATTCTCGATAATGGTGGTTACATACACATGTACTAACAATATGATGCAATAGCCGTCAATTTCATTTAATTCACCCCGAATAAGGTTCTAATTTTTCTTGACGTCGTTCAGACAACTTTGCCAACTCTAATGTTGGTCGCTGTACTTAACTGCACCATAACAGAGAAACAAGTATTACCGAAAATTAAACATGGAGTAATCAGATGTGTAATACTATACACCTGGAATAAAGTATTGCAACACTTCCATTGAAAACAGTGTAAAATGACGTGATTGTAGAATGTGTACAATTTGGGTTTTACCAAATACATTTAATCCGTTATGTTTTAAAATTGAATTCATGGTATTAACTTTCTATTCATTTTCTGTATCAGATGTTCAGTTTACTGTAAAAATTTGTAAGGGTTCCGCGGAACCCAGTGTCGCGCCTACTTTTGCTGTAAATCACAGGCTCAACAAAAATGAGGATAAAAATCAATAAAAATATTTCTATTGATGCTATCTTTTGAGTGTAAGAAGCTTCTGTCCAAGTTTGGTAAAAATCACGGATAGTTTATGAATATTTTTAAATGTTTTAAAAACTTTATCTGCAGACTGTATGTAATGTTAACTGGAAGAAAAACTAAGTCCATTTGCAAGTAAAATACAGATACACAGGTAAAAAGTATTAACAAAATTTCCTTCTAGATACTAGCTTTTGATCATAAACAAGCTTCTGCCCAAGTTTGGTTCTGTTTAAAAAAAGTATAAGAAAGTTATTGAATTTTTAAAAATATTAACCATAGAGTGAATGTGTTGTTTCATGGCAGAAAATCTAAGTCCATTTAAAAGTAAAATACGGAAAAAATGGATTTATTTTTTTACAAAATTAACTTCTGGAAACTATCTTTTAATCATTAACAAGCTTGTGTCCAAGTTTGGTACAAACCCAGGATAGTTTAAGAAAGTTATAAAAATTTCAAAAACTTTAACCACAGAGTGAATATTTGTGGACGACTACGACGACGACGACGCCGACGGAATGTAGGATCGCTTAGTCTCGCTTTTTCGACTAAAGTAAAATGTCGGTATATAGACAATAACTTTTTCAGTACAGCTGTATTGATGCGTCTCGTTAGTCTTAATTTTGCCTGAAAGGTAAGTTAATAACACAAATTAAAATTTAAACCATAAAGGGATTAAAAGTATTTGGTTAAACACAAATTGTACACATTCTATAATCCTGTCAATCACATTGTTTTACATGGAAGTGTTGCAATATTTTTATCCAGGTGTATATATTCTTATACAGTATATCTCTTTGTGATAAGAGTTAGTAAAATATTTTTACTAATTCATGTAATTTATAATATGAATATATTGCTGTGAACGTTTTTGGTGAATGCAAATAATAAGCTAATTGAAATCCCTGAACCCAGTGCAGTCATATGCATGTTAAACTACTAGTAATTGGGGATTGTAATTTCAGAAAGAACCCAAGGGAGATCACAATCAAGAAAAGATAACTATGGAAAAATGAAAATCCTTTGTACAATTAAAGTGAACTATCAGTGGATAATGATACCTTTATTTTAAATCCATGTTTTAGGTAACATATTATTCATGAAGCTCTTAGTTTAGGAATCGTTCTTTAAATCTTTCACTTTGGCTGTACTTGATCATGAATTTTTAGTAAAGATAACAAACTAGACTATTGATGTTCAGTCACTTTTGTATCTAGTATATTAACATCCATTTGCTTGTTTTACTATTGAAACCACAGGCACTTGTCTCAAAAAAAAATTCCTATATACCTTAATTAAGGTATATAGGAATTTTTTTTTGAGACAAGTGCCTGTGATTGAAACTATAAATGTTATACAGTTTGTTCCGAGTATTTTACAAAATTGTGTCGTTATAAAAAATCGATATTGTGTATGATTTATAATCAGGAATGGAATGTCTTTAA